>NC_047107.1:21348886-21648886 GCF_902500255.1 Thalassophryne amazonica
AAGATTTTGGCTATGGGACAAGAGATTAAAGGTTTCCATTTGGAAGTTGATCCAAATCTGGATGCAGACCCAGGATATTTATCTCATTATTATTCCCATGGGTGTATGCTCTGTAGTTGGGTGGAATAACACCCTCACTGGTACTTCAGGTTTCACGTTTGGGAGCATTTCTGTTTTTAGGGACTTATAATTCCTGGCATAATATCAGTCACCTAAAGCTTTACGAACCAAAGCATATGTTGTGGATTTTTGGTATGTGCAGTACTCAGAGCACAAAAGACTAGTTAAACAGAGTTACGTATTTCATATATATATATATATATATATATATATATATATATATATATATATATATATATATATATATATATATATATATATATATATATATATATATATATATAATTATTTTTAAAGCTCATATAGAGTTAGATTCAGCCCACCCTATGAGGATTATTATAAAATATATTAACATATAAACAAAACAGTTGATAGCTTCTGTACAATTTGCAAATTGGACTTAATTAAATTCACACAGTTATTTGTCATCCAAAATCTCAGGGTGGTGGCCAAGTGGTTAATGTTTCAGTGTGGAAAGTTCCCGTTTTAGACCCACCACTGCTAAACTTCTCCAGTTAATGTGGACTTACTTCAGGAAGGGCGTTCAGTGTAAAACTTGTGCTTGTTGGAGCCAGTGGCGGCGACAAGGGTAGGCTAAAGCCTCCCCAATAGTGAGCCAAGCCCCCCCTCAGCTCCCCCAATAATTCTGTCAATAATGTGAATAGTGACTGACATATTTGTGGATCTCAACTGCAGTTTTGCGCTGAGAATGAATCACCCTTCACAAACAGAATTTTCAGTTTTGCAAATAAACATTTGTAAAACCCCACAGACAAGTTACAAATCAGAAATTTGTGTTTGTAGATCACAAAGCACATGTACCAATCAAAGGATATTTGTAAATCAGTGATATGTGTGTGCATTGATAACACGTTTTAGAGGAGCACAGGTGACTAAAACATATACCTTGGTATTTATAAAGCAATTTACTATATATTGTTCATTTTGACAACATTTTGTGAAGCCCCTCCAACTTTTACCGCCACTGGTTGGAGCGGTATGTCTCATGGCTAATTTGCTACTTGCTCACTTCATATAATGCTAATAATGACAAAAAATAATACTACTCCTATCATCATATCCTCTTAAACAGATAATCATAGTAATAATAATAACTTTATGTTATATGCCATGACACATACTGTCCTGCTTATCACGCAACATGGACAGAACACTGTTTTAATTTTACACATACTGTTAAATACAATGTGTGCACTCACCGTAGATGGTCTAATTGCAGTATTTTTCAACCATAAACACATAATTCATTGATCCACATCGAGGGGAAATAGAGTGCCTTTCTTAGAGAGAGTGGCGACATGACAAGTAAAAAAAAAAAAATAGGTCACGTGACTCATGGTGCCATCTTGGGTTCAACATAGCATTCACTGTTAATGTGTCTGCATGCAAATCCAGCTATTTTATTTATTTATTCGATGAAAATGATGGTGGATGCACAAATAGAGACATCAAGGGCTTCAAGATGTACAGATTCCCTTCAGATCCGAACAGAAGAAAATTTTGGAAAATAAAGTCAGCTGTGTGGGATGGAAGCTGACATCATCAACAAAGCTTTGAGAGGTAAATTTTTTGTTCAGTCTCATGTACAGTAAAACTCACCTAAACCATCATTGCATAAACAAAATATTCGCAGTCACCGGACAAAAAAGTCCCAAAGTTTTTGTATTGTTTTCCATGTAACTGATTTCGTACAGTGGAATTTTCACACAAAATGTCCCATCCGATCGCAATGCAATTCCATTTAAACCCATCACATGTGGGACTGGAGACATTTACGTGATTAAAAGTCTGACCGTTAATTTTTTTCATACGTGCTCAGACTCGGAGCGGCAGTGTGACGTGCACCTGTTAAATCAGACACAGCAAAAGGCTGTGATTTGACACTTTGCTGCTTTCAATCCTTCATCTCTCTTCATTTTTTAATAGTTTTTACAGTGCGCACACAGATAACATTTTGATAATGGATCAAATACATTTGGCAGAAAAAAATTCAGAGGAAATTTTGATCTGGTCATTAATGAGGCGCAGGTCCTGATGCAGGATTCCCCGTAGATGTTCGGTGCCTCCTGACTATAACTAATCCGTTACATACATCTCGCTCACATTGATAAATGTCCCTTCCGATCGCAATGTATTTCCATTAAAAACCCTGAGCAGTCTGGATGTGCAGAGGTACAAATAAAAGTTCAGCTGTGACAATCGCCGATTTGTAGAAAGTGGGATTGGAGTCATTTCTGTGATTAAAAGTCAGACCGTTTAATTTTTTCAAACCTTGTTTAGACTGAGACCTGAAGCTTGATGTGCACCTGTTAAATCAAACACAAAAGGCTGTGATTTGACACTTTTCTGCTTTTAATCCTTTGTCTGCCATCATAACAATTTTTATAGCGCGCACGCTGGTAAATGGAACAGAAAAGTCTGCACATTTACAGCACAAAGTCGGTAAAAGAGGAAAATGTACAGCTTACCTCTGATTTGGAGGTGATGATTGTAGAAAGAAAAGCTTTTTGAGGGTCAAATTAATCCATAATAAAGCATAATCCAGAGACGGAGATCTATAAAACTGTCATGCATGTCATTGCATGACACAGAGTTACAGAGTAGCAGCTACATAAATCAGGCTTTAAATTAATTAAAGAAATCATCATGAATTGTAAATTTATGTCAATTTGATATCTTAACTATTTTTATATTTATTTTGATAGCACCTGTACCTGGATGTGTTGCTGTATGTGGTAATGATAAATATATATATATATAGAGAGAGAGAGAGAGAGAGAGAGAGAGAGAGAGAGAGAGAGAGAGAGAGAGAGAGAGAGAGAGAGAGAGAGAGAGAGTAAACATTAAAGGTCCATTGAGTAGTTCAGTGCAGTTGAACCCAAAATGGTGCCATGTTCTGAGTTGACGCCACTCTCCAATCAAGGCACTCTAAGGGGAAACGACCAGCCCATCTGGGAGCGGGGCTGGAGTACAGGGTGTCAAGAGGAGGCAGAGTATATGTGGGATCAGCTTGCAGGCTGATATAGAGATGAACTGTTGAGTGTAGACATCTATATAATACAACGTCTAAAATTAAAGTCCGTTATCTGTTATTTTTGGAGTCGCTCTCGTCGCCCCGGGAAAAACTGAAAAACATAACTCAACATGCTAAATCGACATGCAGGTCCACCTTGGCTCTGCTGTGGCGATCCCAAGTAAAAATAAGCTGAAGGAACTTATTCTTGACATCCAAAATCTGCATGTGACATTTTTTCAAGTACTGGTCGTTTGTTTGACTCTTAAAGTGTAGGTGACACCAAAAAAATGTGCACAAATAATCACTAAAAATGATGAAATGTTCATATTTAAAAAAAATCCTGAACAATAAAAGTCGATGATAAGTTTGCAGGTGAGGGATAAACAACAGCTGTCTGAAGCCACCATTCCATTTCAGCCCTCAGCCGCGACCATATTGTTGCTACGTCATCGGGAGAACGGAGCCTGCTGATTCAAGGCCAAATCAATTGTAAACACGGCGGAGGTCGAGCTGTTTTCAGATGATTTTTTGTTTCTAGTGTGGAGCTTTTTTTTCCCAGCTACGTATCCACCCCCATTAAATTCATGTCAGTACATCACAGCAGAAATACCAGTTCCAACGCCTCTTCCTTCGTCATTCCATCAGTCAGATCCTTTGGTGTTTCAACATTCTTGTTAAGTTGTGGAGCAGTCTACCTCATCAAATGCAACTGTCAAATACTTTATCTGGTTCTAAAAGAAGGGTAAAACACCACCTGTTTAAAAAAAAAATAGAAAACTTACAGAACGGCCCATTTTTGTGTTATTAGTTGTTTTATTTTAATGTACAACTTTTTATCATTCGCGTAAAATGTGTAAATATTTTATTTGAAATGTGTAAATATATCAGCCCAGTCTCACATTTTTTTTCCATGCCCCGTCACGAAAAGCACCGGATTTTCCCAACATGTTTTTTTATTTTTCTATTTATAATAATCCCCTTCTCTTAACTCTAACCATAACCATAGCATAAGCATCTATCCTCCCTTAACCCTAACCATAACCCCTCTGGTCACCCATATTTCACGCCGCCGTAACAAAATTAATTTGTGCCCCCATTACGAAAAGCGTCCCATTTTCATGCCCCTGTCACAAACCCATAAATTAATGTACTTTCCGTAATGCCGCCACGAACTGCCATGAGACTGGGTTGAAATATATTGTGTAAATAATCATATTTTTATATTAATCTTGAATGTATTATATGCACTCATAATCCATCTCTCTTGCTATTTAAGTATGTGGTATCTCTAGGCCACAATGAAACAAGTGAATTTCGCTTTATTGTGTTAGCCCGTATCAGAGAGAACATAGAGAGGACCGACTTCCTATATGTTGCACTGTAATTGGCTGAGCGCTAGCCGCCATTTTGAATGTGTATAACTGGGTGTTGCTATAGATGCACAATGGCAGTTTTTGTGTCACTCTAGAGTCATATTAGAGACAAAAATTTCTGTTTATGTGCATTTTTCATGACCATGGATCATAACTACCATACGAGCAACATCAGAAAAACATCAAAATCTAAAGGAACTGAGTGTTTGGCTATCAATTGCATCAAGTACACTAAAACAATCAAGGAAATGGCATTCTACTCCTTTCCAAAGGGTATCGTTAAGAAATGATTCAATGCACTGACATCAATAACCTTTTTGCTTAATGATTCCCTTATCGGTCATTCAAAGTGGCCGTTGTTTTTGGGGATGTTTGTCAGGAAAATGATCATTTGTCTACATTGATTACAGACCCTGCAGCCGGTTTGTAATCAGCTTTTCTGCAGCGCGGCTTTGCTTTGAACCTTGAACCAATCGAAGCAGTGCTTCAATCTAATGCTTCGGTGATTCATTGTTTTATTTCACTTTATCTTAATTTTCCCCCACTAAAACCCTAAAGAGCATATGTCTGTGAGTAATATTTACCTTTTTTATGTTAAACTGACCTGTTATGGTCTTCTGAAACAGTTGATAGATGTATTTTATAACTTAAAAACGGGGCTGATGCTAACACGTTAGCATGTCTATGGCATTTTCAATGTTAAAGTTAGTATTAAGCTGTTGCAGCTATCAGCACATTTGTGTGTATTTCTTTTCTGTATAATAATGGCTCAGCGTTTGTTGTCGTAAAAGAGTCAAATGTATTACAAATTGTAATTTTTTAAATTTATTTTTATTTATATATTAATAATAATAGCAACAACAATAATAGTAATAATAACTAATAATGCTACAATACAATTTTAGAGAAAGAGACAAAAAGAACCTGATTTAAAAACACAACAGAAAATATAAAACTAAATATAAAATATAAAACTAAAAATATAAAGGATCAGGCTGCCTAGGTTATAATATACTTACAGTGCCTTATTTTCCACTCTTTACACTCAACAATCATAACAGCTGTTTAAATAAACGTTTGTAATAGTAGTTCCTTGTGTTCTAAAGTCAAATAGTGCATTACAGTAGCTTGTAGTACACTCAAGAGAAGTTTTGTTTACAAAACGTCACTCCACTACAGCAGTCAAGCTGCCCCAGTTACACACAATCAAAATGGTGTCCAGATTACATCATTTTGTGCAAGTTGGCCCTCTCTGTGTTCTCTGCCCCATATTTACATGTATATGTTTATATGAATAAATTCAATCAGTCAATCAATCTCTGGATGCTGGGGTCCTTGACACTGATTTTTTTTTTTTCATAAATTTTGTTGTTTTTATTCACCCTGTACATAATAAATAGTGCAAGAAACAGCAGATGCAGATATTCTGCATAGCTACAAGATCTGATTGGAAGCATAATGTCATGCGCTTTATTAACAACACAAAAAAATGAGTGAAGAAACCTTGTTTGGCGACAAAGATGTTCAGGTGAATCATTTTATGGGGACAGCAGACCCATACAGACATATTGGTTTGACTCACAGTAAAGATATCTTTCAATTTTTTCACAGATGATTTGGATTGTATCACGTCTTGTGCACCAGCATGGACTCCCAAAATCTCCTGTTTATTTGTATTATCAACTGTGTCAGTAGCATGGTCCAAGCAGAGAGGGTCACCCCTTTGAGTCTGGTCTGCTTGAGGTTTCTTCCTCAAATTATCAGAGGGAGTTTTTTCCTTACCACTGTCACATGTGTGCTTGCTCTAGAGGTTGGTAAGATCAGACCTTAGGCTACTTGTGTGAAGCGCCTTTGTTGTGATTTGGCGCTATATATGAAATAAATTGAATTATCACTCGCCACAGAAGATTTATCATGGACGTCCTGAAACAAGTTGTTTTGGAGAATGCTTTGGTCACAGTGAAAGACGAGAAAGACGATCACTCTTATATGAAACACATCAAGAGAAGGTTTGTACCATATGCGTCAGCCTGTGAAACACTAACGGATAAGAGGAGTAACGTCGGGGTGAACATGATCAGCGTGCCACTATAGGCTGCAGCATGAACAGGGAAAAAAACTATCAGCCTCTATGGCGCTGGTTATAATCCATGTGGTTTAATTTAGCAGATATGTGTGGAAGCTCTTAATCTGGTTGAGATTTTAATGGGACTGAAATGAAAAAGTCAAACTTGATGTCACTTTGGAAAACTCTGATGTCATTTTTGTGTGGTTTGAGTGACTTTGTTTGATTTTTGTTTTAAACTGGGGTGTGTTCCAGAGAATGTTGTTGTATTAGCTTTTATTGCTAACGGTCTTCTCCTCATCCCTAAGAGACAAACTGTCATTTTAATTTTTCTTTGGAACTCTTCCACTGGTTCCAATGCCAAAAACAAACACGAACTCAACATGTTGTATGTCCTACATCTTTCACTTTTTTTTTTTTTTTCGGTCCAGCTGCATTTCCCTAGCCGTCTTATTTGAATAAGATATTTTGCAAAAAAAAAAAAAAAAAAAAGAAAGAAGAAGAAGCAGATATAGTGTTTGTCCAGTTTGACACTTGGCAATACTTTGATGCAATATGACATAATTGCCACAGTCCATGGATAAAGATTTATATGGCAATCTAGAAGTCTTTCATAGAGTGCATATGTATAGCCGCCAAGGCCACATATTCCCCAGTGTCCACTTTCACTCACATTTAGCATCAAGCCTCGTTTCCCAAGAATATATGTATGTTCTCATAAAATTGCAGCAAGCTCCATTCATTCATAACTTTCTGATTTCATCATTGCTGTATCACAAGCATTCTTCTGGATCATGGATCCATGCAAAAATTCCCCCCCCCAAAAAAAATTCCATGGACATAATTCATCTTCTTACAAAATGTTTTTAAGTTCATTATTATTAATACCATTTTGATTATTAATACATTTTTGAATTAAATGTTCTTGAATCTTAAAAAAGAAACCATCTGGATCCGGGATCCAAAATATGGTTTTGGGACAAATTCAAAATAAAATACTTAATTTTCTAGGAAATTATTCAACTTGCTCAGCAGTGAAAAGTTACTTTATTAGTTACTTTATACAATTACATTTTAGAGTTACTTTATAGAGTTACTTCATTAGCAGCCTTGGCCAACTTGTCAGCAACTGAATGTAAATAATAAAGTTAACTAATAAACTACCATTCTAACTTGGTTATTTTTAAGATTTAGTACTCAGAAAAGTAAGTATTATTTACGTGGCTGATTAGTTACTTTCCTGATTATTCATTCTTAAGTGTAACCAAGTCAGATTACTAGTTACCTTATTAGTTACATTACTTATTAGTTGCAAGTTGTCAGCAGCTCCTAATAAAGTAACTGCATAAAGCTGCTAAAAAAGTAACTAAAAAGTAACTAATAAGGTTAATTTTCAAAGTAACTGTGGCAACACTGGTGCTCAGCAAATTTCATCAACATCCTTTTACAATGTTTTTAATTGAATTTTGCCGTGTGCCAAACATGCATCTCAATCTCAGTTTAAGAATATATTCAAGATCACTTATAAAATTTTATCACTTATTTATTTGAAATCTTATCTGTCTGCTCACAAAATTTAATTGAAATCTGTTCATTTGTTTTTGAGTTGGAAGCTCATGCATGTGTGACTCGTTAACCATGATCTCAGTATCATGGTAGAATAGAACAGAATAGAATAGAATAGAACTTTGTTGTTATTGTGTATACAATGAAACTTGGTAACATGTCTGCTCCCATTGTACTCTTGGATTGGACACTTTCAGCAATTCCTTGAATTTAAAGCTGGACATCATGGGTGAACTTCTCCTTTAAATGGATTTATTTACATTTCGTGATGCTGTTACAAAATGTCGTGCAATTGGGTTACACACCCGCCACCCCTACAAATGGAGGAGGAGCAAATGTAGGAGTGTCAGACACATCGACTAGGAGTCCAGAGATGGAAAATGAGTCGTTTTAGGGCTAAACTGTCCTTCGAGTTCCATACTTTATACATCCACAGTCAGAATTACTGGACTTTCACAGTGAGTCTCTGAGACCAGTAATCATATCAAACAGTTAAAAATGTAATGTAACAAATGTAACACACAATGTACACAGTAGGACTCAAGGCAAATAAGACATTGCTCAAAACCAGTTATTTTCACAAAACATACAAACGTCTCACACGTTAAACTCACACGCTGGGTTTTCCTGCCTGTGTTGTGTCTAACTACGAGATGGGAATTTCTCCAAGCTGACCTTGATGGTCTCTAGATATTTCCCTTCCTGGGTTCATGCGCCTACTTACCAGTTGGTCAGACCCCTGCCCTGTGAACTGACCCTGTCCTCCCTCAGAGGTTTGAAAGGAAAAGAAAACCAATCCTCGGGGGAGCGCTCAGACTAACAAGAAAACTGCTGGCCCGAATCTCTCAGAAGTGCCATGTTTTCCCACTGGACCACTTTCAGCTTAATAAACATCTTAACTAGCCAGCGGTCCCACGGGAGCTGCTGGGAAATCCTTTGGGCAGCCAGAGCTCAGGAGCTGGTTCTTTATTGCATCCAGGTGGCTGTTAAAAATGGCGGACAGCCATAAATGTCCAATTAAATGCATGTGGCACCTTCAGGGGTGGAGAGGGTCAGTGCACCTGTCTGTGGACTAAAGCTCTCCTTGCTCCGCCATGTCTGGTCAGTTTGTTGTTGTTCCACCTCCCATGTCAGTGACATCACAGGAAACGCATGCAGCAAGAAGTGCAAATGTCATCATGCAGAAGTCAAGTTCACATTTTGCTTCACTTCCTCTCAGTGGCGGCACCAGGAAATTTTTGTTGGGGGGAGGGGGGGGGGGTGAAGGGGAGCTGGGGTAAAAGTTGGAGGAACTCCACAAAATGTCATCGAAATGAACAATATATAGTAAATTGCTTCATAAATACCAAGGTATATGTTTTAGTCACCCGAGCTCCTCTAAAATGTGGTATCAATTGCACACACACCACTTAGAATGATTGCAAGTTCAGTAAACTTGCACATAGGTATACAAACTGAATTCATTGAAATGGTGCTGAAGACAATGCATGGAATCAACCTTACACAAATCGTCTATATCAAAGATTTATTGCCAATTTAACACTGAAGTCATAACCATTCGATAAAAGTAAGTAAAAGCTATAGCCTGAGAAACTTAGTTGTAAACCATATACAAAAAAGTGATTCTTTATGAAGTTTGTATACAATCTAGCCCAAGCGTAAAACTGCAGTTGAGATCCACAAATATGTCAGTCGCTATTCACATTATTGGCAGAATTATTTGGGGGCCTGGGGGGGGGTGTTGGCTCATTATTGGGGGGGCTTAAGCCCCCCAAGCTTCCCCTTGGCGCCGCCACTGCTTCCTCTGTCTCTGTACTATGATTCACAGATTAATATATATATATATATATATATATATATATATATATATATATACTCTACAAAAATATAAACGCAACACTTTTGGTTTTGCTCCCATTTTGTATGAGATGAACTCAAAGATCTAAAACTTTTTCCACATACACAATATCACCATTTCCCTCAAATATTGTTCACAAACCAGTCTAAATCTGTGATAGTGAGTACTTCTCCTTTGCTGAGATAATCCATCCCACCTCACAGGTGTGCCATACCAAGATGCTGATTAGACACCATGATTAGTGCACAGGTGTGCCTTAGACTGTCCACAATAAAAGGCCACTCTGAAAGGTGCAGTTTTATCACACAGCACAATGCCACAGATGTCGCAAGATTTGAGGGAGCGTGCAATTGGCATGCTGACAGCAGGAATGTCAACCAGAGCTGTTGCTCGTGTATTGAATGTTCATTTCTCTACCATAAGCCGTCTCCAAAGGCGTTTCAGAGAATTTGGCAGTACATCCAACCAGCCTCACAACCGCAGACCACGTGTAACCACACCAGCCCAGGACCTCCACATCCAGCATGTTCACCTCCAAGATCGTCTGAGACCAGCCACTCGGACAGCTGCTGAAACAATCGGTTTGCATAACCAAAGAATTTCTGCACAAACTGTCAGAAACCGTCTCAGGGAAGCTCATCTGCATCCTCGTCGTCCTCATCGGGGTCTCGACCTGACTCCAGTTCGTCGTCGTAACTGACTTGAGTGGGCAAATGCTCACATTCACTGGCGTTTGGCACGTTGGAGAGGTGTTCTCTTCACGGATGAATCCCGGTTCACACTGTTCAGGGCAGATGGCAGACAGCGTGTGTGGCGTCGTGTGGGTGAGCGGTTTTCTGATGTCAGTGTTGTGGATCGAGTGGCCCATGGTGACGGTGGGGTTATGGTATGGGCAGGCGTCTGTTATGGACGAAGAACACAGGTGCATTTTATTGATGGCATTTTGAATGCACAGAGATACCGTGACGAGATCCTGAGGCCCATTGTTGTGCCATACATCCAAGAACATCACCTCATGTTGCAGCAGGATAATGCACGGACGGCCCCATGTTGCAAGGATCTGTACACAATTCTTGGAAGCTGAAAATGTCCCAGTTCTTGCATGGCCGGCATACTCACCGGACATGTCACCCATTGAGCATGTTTGGGATGCTCTGGACCGGCGTATACGACAGCGTGTACCAGTTCCTGCCAATATCCAGCAACTTCGCACAGCCATGGAAGAGGAGTGGACCAACATTCCACAGGCCACAATTGACAACCTGATCAACTCTATGCGAAGGAGATGTGTTGCACTGCATGAGGCAAATGGTGGTCACACCAGATACTGACTGGTATTCCCCCCCCCCCCCCAATAAAACAAAACTGCACCTTTCAGAGTGGCCTTTTATTGTGGGCAGTCTAAGGCACACCTGTGCACTAATCATGGTGTCTAATCAGCATCTTGATATGGCACACCTGTGAGGTGGGATGGATTATCTCAGCAAAGGAGAAGTGCTCACTATCACAGATTTAGACTGGTTTGTGAACAATATTTGAGGGAAATGGAGATATTGTGTATGTGGAAAAAGTTTTAGATCTTTGAGTTCATCTCATACAAAATGGGAGCAAAACCAAAAGTGTTGCGTTTATATTTTTGTTAAGTGTATATATATATATATATATATATATATATATATATATATATATATATATATATATATATATATATATATATATATATATAGCACCTGGTTGAGCTAATGCTCCGCTAAACAAACACAGTAACACTATTAGTGACCCATGAAAAGATTTGGGCTAAGTTTAGCTTTCATAAGCCTTACTGTGTGAATTTGCGCTGATGCCCAGTCACAAATCTATGTTGATACTCCCAACGTTTGAGGCAAAAAAAAAAAAAAAAAAAAAAGCTAAACCACATCCCAAATTATATTAGCTCACCAGCTTACATGGCTCCTGAAGAATGAACTGTTCCAAACACAAATCAGTAGTTTTCACTCAGTTATTTTACAACAAGCCTGGATAGCACATTTGCTTAACATATTACTTTGGAAGTGAGTGAGATAGCTAGCCTAGCTTGGTAAATATGCTACATTATATAATGGCTGAGTAGATCTTTGTCATTTGATTGGTGGTTTGTATGTCACGTGACATGGATTATTCCATTTGCAATTGTGTTTCATTTACCATGCAATAGTGCTTTTTGGCATGTAATTTTGGTTCTATATGAAATGTGCTATTGCGCGCCACTACCACCACACGCGCACCACACTACTAGGGATGGTGTTTAGCTAAACATGGCGGAGTTTGTTTTCCTGAAGGACGGCAATTCAAACAATATAATTGACGGTGCTAATTGTTCTAACACACACACAAAACAAACCCACTATACCTAAGACATCTGGAGGCACGAAGAGGTGTTAGGATGAAGAGCTGGACACATTTCTGACATGATTTTTCACTGGACTGAGCATATGGCAGCGACGTCAGTGCACGGCATCACGGACTACTTCATCAGAATTGTTTTTGCACTATCTGACTATTTTTGCAAGTTGACTGAGAACAATTCTGGACTCCTATTTAAAGTTCATGTTGAACTGTTGACTTCAAAGGACCAGTGACTCACACAAAATGTAATTTCCTTTTCTGTTGTTTATAAATTAATAAAATAGCAAACGACAAGGATAGATTCTAGCCATTTTATAAAACAAATAATGAATTATTTTTTTTTCGTTCATTAAATGGAATGAATAGTTCCTCCTCCATGTCAGTGACATCACAGGAAACAGTCACTTCTTTGAACGGAACATACCATCTTTCACCTCATGAAATACTTGTGCTATTGAACTCATAAACATTCTTTATTTTTATACTGGCTTCTTAGCATGTATTTAGCCTGAAAAGCTGTTTGTTGAGTTAGTTTGCTTTATTAGCAAGTAGGTGGCTTCAAAACAAATTTCATGACCTAGCTTGACTTGTTAAAATGTATCCTACCATAGAGATGAAGAAGAGACTAGAGAGGACATCACCATCCATTCAAACAGCCAGTAACAAGCAGCACAGTTGGCCATCTTGTTTAAGGAATCCTATGAAGTTTCATGATGTAAACAAAGCGATATGCTAGTTGCTTTCAAAACAACAGCCGGACATCCAATCTCCTGGCTAAGGACAGAATGCTTCCAATTCAGCTTCAGATACAGAATCGTAACACCACAGCCTTTGTCAGTGTGATAACAAAGGCAAGTTAAAGTTTAAAATGATCTCTACAATAAAGGTTCATTTAATTGTACAAGAACTTTGTTTGTTTGAAACGGGAACCTTCCACAACTGGAAACATTCATTCATTCATTCATTTGTACATTCATTTTCAGGCACTTGTTCGGGTTGCGGTGGCAACATAGCAAGCAGCTCATCCCACATTTCCCTATCCTTGTATCTATTTCTGGGCAATCCTAAGGTATTTCTTCCAGTGTATCGTGGGTATTCCCTGGAGCCTCCTCCCAGTTGGACGTGCCTGGAAGACCTTCCTAGGGATCTAACCAGGGAACATCCTCACCAGGTGTCTGAGCCGCCTCAGTTGGCTCCTATCGATGCAAAGAAGCAGCGGTTATACTCCAAGTCCCTCCCAGATAGTCGAGCTCCTCACCCTGTCCAGGAGTGTAAGCCCAGATACCTGATGACAGAATCTCATAGCCGCTGCTTATTGTTTCAGTCATTACCCAGAGTTCATGATCATAGGTGATGATAGGAGTGTAAATTGACTCGTAAATTGAGAGCCTCACTTTCTGTCTCAGCTCCTTCTTCACCATGATGGTCTGATATAGCGTCCATAAACCCCCACACTCCAACAATCAATTTGAACCCAAAACCCAAATTGACAAAAAATTATGGCAATTCCTTCAGCAAGATGGCAGACAAAAATATCACAATCATGAGCTTGATGTTGGTTCTCACCTTAATTTAATCTATATATGTATCTGACCACAGGGGTGTACTACCAAGTAAGATCATCATACCCAGGCTTTCTTTGTGTGAGCTGGTTTGACAAATCTTAACGTCACAATCAGAGCTAATTAGTCCTTCAGTGGTGGCCACCCACTTTCTGTTTCAGACGCTATGTGCTTTTCCACAAAGAAGGATGTATATCACATCATTTTTCTCTTTTTGCTCAAACATAAACCAATAAGTATGTACCAGTTTTCAACATGGTATATGAAAACACTCTTAAGTGCGCTAAAGCACTAATCAGTTCTCTATTCAGTGTTTCAAATGGTGATACATAATCTAAGCCAACAAACCACTCTGGTCTGAAAAGACTCTCGCCAACAATTATATGCAACATATTTCTAAATTCAGAGTATTTTTAAATTTGGGTATTTCAAGACTTGGCGTAATCTGATATTTGCACACTCATGTTTGTGTTCATGTTGTTATGAATCACTGATATTTTAGAAAACGCTCACAATATGCTAAACTGTTATGAAAGTGTAACACAAAGGTCAATTTTTTCAAGTTACATGTTTTTATTGCAAACTAGTTTGAAATTGTAGTACACATATATTTCTTTCATAAACCACAAAGCTCAAGATAACTCATTAACTATTAACTTTAAAAATTTCACTTTTCCATTATGGAAAAGTGAAATTAATAAGAGTATGGACCCTTGCGGATGTTATTTTTGACGGACAATTCTCAGGTTGTTTTCTACTTGTTATAATTTCTTAATACGCGTATCTTTTATACAAATTGACGATGTATTTCGGAGAATACATATTTCAAAGTAGAATGCCCATCTAAGTGTAAATGTTAGCTATAGTTTATGTGACTTTTAACCATCTATATCTCCCACTTGGTTTTGACAGACGGCGTAACATCCGCAAGGGTAATTTTTAATTTAATTTTTTTGTACTTAAAATTGACTCAAGGGCCTTTTATTTACTTTTAATTTTTCATTTCATGGGTTTTCTATTGACTAACGCACAATGCAATTGCCTTGAGATTGGTTTGAAAAAATATGACCTGGTTGAAAAAGTGAGGTCCAACCGTGTTATAATATGTGATGAAAAAAAGTGGATTTTCCAAACTTCTTTTCAATTTTTCTTTATTTTATGAGCAACGAAATACACTCAAATTATGCATACTATATATACATTAGTTACATTAGTGTTAACAATAACAAACATTTCTATTCAACAATCCATATTTAATAAACTAAATCCATATTTACTAAATCCATATTTAGTAATATAACGGTTTAGCATATTGTGAGCCAGAATTGCATTTCCATCAAAATGAAACCCAAGGAGGTTGTTATTTATCCTCATAAATGGAAAACAAGAAAATTCACAGATTTCTTCTAAAAAAATAAGTAAACTCAAAGCCTATCTAAAATTGCATCATTGGATTGTGATTTTTAGAAACATGTTCCACTTTGTTTTGTGGTCTGTGGTAGTTTGATCCACTCAAAATGTTATTCAGTACAATTTCAATTTTCTTTCAAATGGGCCTAATTTCAGAAATTACCATATATTAATTAAAGCTGTAATAACTTGGAATACACAGTATGCAATTCTGAGGAATTTAGTTAAAGCATAGCACTCTGTGCGTTGAAGATGAATTTCAACACAACCACTTGCAAACATAGTTTTTTCATTTTGATTTTGTTTAAAGCATCAGGGTCATTTTTTCTTTCATTCTTCTTTTGTTAGTTTCGGTGTTGTTTTGTTCCTTTCGTTCAAACCTTCATTGAAATCTTCGCAAACGTTGTCAATGAATTTCTTTTAAGTTTGCTTGATTCACAGGCTTTTCGGTGATGGGAAAGTGCAGGATCCTTCGTTCATCTTTTCCTAATGATTTTTTTACTTTTTATCCTTCGTCCAGCTATCGCCGTATACCATGTGACCAGGTGACCTGGGCATAAGCCAAATGGAGAAAATTCATTTGCCAAATCTAAGTGTGATCGAGAGTTGAATTTCTGAGGGACTTCATTTGTTTACGAGTACCTCACATGTGTGCAAACGGTGGCAGCAGCTTTCCTTCATCTGCAGAGGCTTGGTGCTGTCCACCGAGAGAGTTAATTGTTGACCAGAGTTTGTGGAAAGACCTGGACAGCGCATTAGGCCTTTGATCTAACTTGAAAGGAGCTAATTGATTTCTGTGTTACAGGAAAGAGGGCGAGAGAGAAAAAAAAAAGATTCTTACTGGTCATTTCACAACATGTGGAGGAATATCTGAGAGAGAGAGAGGAAGAAGAGAGAGAGAGAGAGATCACCTCACACCCGACTACATCCTTGCTCCATTACAGTAATTTGACTCACATGGCTTGGCCGCCTTGGCAGAGGTTGGGACGTGAGGCGTGGTGTGGGGGAGGAAAGGACCCCTGCTTGGGGAGATCGCTCATCCTACCTCGAGCTGAGGTAAGGCCAGACAGTTTTGACGGGCAGCTCCCCTCAGAGACCAGCTCAGGGGTTTGTGAAGGTGACGATATGGAGAAGACCACACATCCAAAAAGTCTTAGGGGGGTACGTCAATGCTTGATGATGTCAGCAGTCAAACGGGAGACATCGTGCTGGATTCCATTAAACACTGAAAGTCACAATCCTCTCCAACAAACCCAAAATACCAAATCAAAGGAAACCGTTTTACCTCTTTGATGTTATACAGTCGTAAAGAGAATTTTCTGACAACATTTAGGCAAAGACTTACTGGCCACTTAATTATGTAGATTTAAGTGTCAACAGCATGTTATGTGATATTTTGTTAGTTAAACTGCTTTGAACATCACTATTTGAACTATTTGTAGTACTTAATTCAATGGCAAGTATAATTCTTAAAGTATGAGGTCAGAAATTTATGAGATCTTTGTTGTCAGAACTGTAGCCCATAAGCACATATACAGTATTTCCAATTTCAACGTACAGCACAATGCACAAAAATCATGTCACACTTGGCACTGTTCACATACGCACCCGTGTAACTAGCATGAAGTTGATAGATTAAATGTTTATCCACCAGGGGGCAGATTAGAGCTGAATCCCTTCTGGCTGACTTGCTGAGACAATTTATTCACATCGCTGCTTTCTGTTGACCAATTAGGAAACCTCAGATATTGGTTCTTACCTAAAACAGATTGTATCACGACAAACTATTTAGTACTGACTTTTGTACTTAACCAGCAATGAACTAAGTCGCTTCTGCTGCTCCTGTATTTTCACTCGGTGTCGCCACAAGCAGATCTGAGGCGTTGCTGTATGTTGAATTACGCCTGATGCATCTCCACAGTACTTGGGGACATGTGACGGGGGTGGGGTTCAAACCGGGACGTTCTGCACTGAAAACAAGCACACTAACCACTTGGCCACCACCCCTGCCACCCTGTTTTTAACTGGCAATGCTGCTTTTTTGAATAAAAAAAAAAATCTCCTAAAGGCAGGACAGTGGATTAGTGGTTAGCACTGTTACCTCGCAGCAAGAAGGCCGGTCTTTTTCCTTTCTGTGTGGAGTTTGCATGTTCTACCTGAGTGCCCCAGCTCCCTCTCACTTCCAAAGACATGCAGTTAGGTGAAATGGTGATGAAATTGATGCTAGGTGTGCATGTGAATGTGCTGGCATCCTGTCCAGGGTGTACCCTTCCTCATGCCCTATAACTGCTGGTTTAGCCCCCCCCCCCACCCATCACCACTGACTGAAGCTAGCGGGTATAGAAAATAACTGAGTGAATGAATTTGTCCTAAAACAAGAAATGAATATAATAAAAATACAGCATAAAAGGATTGCATGTACCTTTGTTACAAATAGACACTAGAACACGTTTGTATTGTTTAACGCAAATTCTCACTGATCTGTTTGAAATGTTTTTGTTTCTTTTCATGTTTTGCAAGATACAGCAGTATGATTCAACCCAGAAAATTAGCTGTTATGATTAAAAGTTTAAAGTGGCAAAGCTCTGGGGGTTGATGATATCCATCCAGAAATGCTGAAGTCTCTGGGTGTGGAGGGGCTGTCTTGTGGAAATGTGGGTTCAGTCCTGGCCGTGGAACAATCGACCATCTTATCATTCTCACAGGGATCCTAGAGGGTGCCTGGGAGTATGCCCATCCAGTCTACATGTGTTTTGTGGACTTGGAGAAGGGGTCTGATCGGGTACCCTGGGAGATATTTGGGAGGTGCTGTGGGAGTATGGAGTGAGCGGGTTCCTTCTTGGGGTCATCCAATCTCTGTACTCACAAAGCGAGAACTGTGCTCGGGTTCTCGGCAGTACATCGGACTCATTTCTGGTGGGGGTTGGCATCTGCCAGGAGTACGCCTTGTCACCAATCCTGTTTGTGATATTCATGGACAGGACATTGAGGCATAGCCGGGGGAGGAGTTTGGAAGGCTCAGGCATCACTTTTTTTGCAGGTGATGTGGTCCTGTTGGCATCATCGGTCCGTGATCTCCAGCATTTACTGGGTCAGTTCACAGCAGAGTGTAGAATGGCTGGGATGAGGATCAGCACCTCTAACTCTGGGGCCATGGTTCTCAGCAGGAAACTGGTGGACCACCTACTCCAGGTAGGGAATGAGATGTTGCCCCAAGTGAAGGAGTTCAAGTATGTCAGGGTTTTGTTCACAAGTGAGGGGACAATGGAGTGTGAGATTGGCTGGAGAATCGGCGCAGCAGGGGCGGTATTGCATTCACTGTACCGTACTGTTGTGACGAAAAGGGAGTTGAGCCAAAAGGCGAATCCCTCAATCTACTGGTCAAACTTTGTTCCTACTCTCACCTATGGTCATAAGGGTTTGGCCATGACCAAATGAATTAGATCGCGGGTGGAAGCGGCTGAAATGGGTTTCCTCAGGAGGGTGTCTGGTGTCTCCCTTAGATATATGGTGAGAAGCTCAGTCATTCGTGAGGAGCTCAGACTATACCCGCTTCTACTTCATGTTGAAAGGAGCCAGCTGAGGTGGTTTGGGCATCTGGTAAGTATGCCTCCTGGGCGCCTCCCTATGGGTCCGGGCATGTCCAGCTGGGTGGAGACCCCTGGGTAGACCCAGGACTAGGTGGAGAGATTACATCTCCACACTGGCCTGGGAATGCCTTGGGATCCACCAGTCAGATGTGATTAATGTGGCCCAGGAAGTTTGGGGCCCCCTAGTGGAGCTGTTGATCCCGGATACACGGTTGAAGATGAGTAAGTGGTGAGTGATGATTAAAAGGCTGTATCTCTGGTATGCCCAACCAGTTGATTCCGATCTGCGGGTTGAGTTCCCATCAATCGCATAAAAAAAAATGCCACTGGACTTATCAAGGGGATTTAGTCTCTACGGACTGATGCAGAAGGCGGTAGCAATATACCAGTAAGAATGCCGGCTGCTGTTAGACACCATATAAGAAGAAGAAGAGTCAGGGAATGGTACAGTGGTGGAGACTTCAAAAATGGAAAACATCATTTTCATTCAGAGTGGGATATGGATTATTTTTCATTTTTTTCATTATTTTTCATTTATTTGAATGGTAAATGCATCTGTCTCATCTGCAATGCAAACACGGCTTTACAGAAGAAAGGGAAATTGGAGTGCCATTTCAAAACGAGCCACAAGAGCTACAATGCAAACTTCCTGACTAAATCACCTCTGCGTGCCCAGAAAGACCAGGAATTGAAAAGTCGGCTAGCAGCACAACAATCCATAAATATGGAAGACGTGATGATGTGGCTAACAAAATTACATGTTCTGTTTGGTCTAGCAGTCTGCAGAGGTGTTTATTCTGTGCACAGCTGGAGGAGACGTGCAAACACGAGGTAAATTTGTGTAAAGTTTTTTCTGAATTGTTGCCCCAAATTAATTAATTTCTAAAACATTCAAAAACATGCTGAATATGCACAGCTAGAAGACAGTCAGTGGCTCTTGGATTGAGCCTTTCTTACCAGTCTGACAGACAAGCTCAAGGACAAACACATCATCAACGTGATCAGCTCCCTGAACACGTTTAAAAGCAAGTTACAACTGCAATCAAGCAGGATGCAAAAGTGTGACCTGTGGAACTTTCCATGTATGGACACAGAACCTAAGTGTCGGGGCAAAGACTGTGCGGAGCTTGAGAGTGCATGTTATGTTGATCAAGTGCAGAACATCTTGTCAAGATTTGACAGGTGATTTACTGACTTTGCATCCATTGAGCCTGTTGTCAGATTTCTCTGTTTTCCATTTGGGGAAAATCTAGATGTGGATTGTATGAAGTCCAAAGTGGCTTCATTCTTCAACCTGGATAGCTGTGCTACTGAGAACAAGATCTTCACAATGAAAAATGACAGTGAGCTCAAATCCAAAGCAACACCTGGGATGAATGTCCAATTCTGAAATATAATGCAGAAAGAGAAGCACCCCAACCCCAGACAAACTGCACAGAATTTCACACTTTTTGGATCAACATATTTGTGTCAGTCTGCCTTTTCACACATGAAAATCATCAAGTCAGCGTACAGATCCACCATGACTGATGACCACATTGCAGCCTGCTTACAGTTGACACTCAGCTCCTACTGTCCAGACTATGAAAGATTAGCTTCCTCCTCTCTGTGCCAAAAGTCCCACTAAGGTAGGGAACAAGTTTTCCAACTTGAATTAGGCATTGCATTATTTGAGTTGTTTGTTGTTGTGTTTTTATGGGCCAGTCCTAGGCCAACTTGTGCTTATTCTATGCACCATGCACATTTATTTCAATCAATATATATATATATATATATATATATATATATATATATATATATATATATATATATATATATATATATATATATATATATATGTGTGTGTATGTATGTATGTATGTAAAGAGCTGATCACAGAGTCCAATATCAGGGTCAAATTATGGCTTTTTTTTAAAGAAATGGTTACCAAATTCATGAAAAATGAGTCAGTTGGCATCACAGTTTTCAAAAAATTTCAAAAACATATTTATGCTCAGCTTGAAATACAGGGTGTTCCAAAAAAATTTGCACTTTTTTTATTTATTTATTTATTTATTTATTTATTTATTTTTGCAGACATCTATATATATGTGAGGGATTTGAGAGATTGATCCAATGAGGATGCTGCTTGCAAGCGAGCAAAAAGGGAAACTGGTGGAATTCTACTTTGAGACCAGATTGATCGGTGCACATATTGAGCACATCATGTCAATGCCAAAACTCTTATAAACTGAGATGAAATTAGAAACGAACACCAGAGGCAAAATTCCCTGAGATATGCTTGAGGATGACATATGACAGATATCAGTATCCAAAGGATTTTCTGTTTTTTTTTTTTTTAGTACTTGACTTTTTTGAGACACGCTGTGTATGCCTAAGTATATTTTTAACAGATACTGCATCTGATACATTTCTGACTGACCACATGAATGCATGTTAATAACAACAGTGAATACAATTTCTATACAATTTTCATTAAAAAAAGCATAACTATGTAGAGTACTTACCCAAACTAAAAACACAAAAATCAACAAAAACTGTTGAAGAAAAAGCAGCCAGCAACACACATTCAGTGTGGTCTGAAGACCTGCAAAGGATGGACCATAAACAATGTGACAGTGATGTGATGTCACAGATCTGCACCTGGTGTATTTGAGGGATCAGCTGAACTTTTATTTTTTTCAAGGTCAAATGATGCATAATGTCATGATGTCATGGACAGAGTACACACTGGATTGACTTGAATATGTTTGCAGTGTGTCCTGTGCAAGAGTATTCCCCAGAAAAAAATGCCAGCATTGGATGAGGACCTGGTATAAGTTGAAACTCAAATTCAGAGTTTGATGACTGGGGCAAGAAAATCTGATCAACACATTCCTACACCTTACATAAAAAAAAAAATCAGAGTTGTGATGCACTCAAAAAAAAAAAAAAAAAAAAAAAAACCTGACTCATTGGATTGGATTTCCATCGACTAAATATATGTAGTCTCAACTACAATAAATTAAATTATCTTGCATGGATGTGCTTTTTTGAGTTGGGGCTACATATATTTATTAGCAGCTACAGCTACAGCTACAACAACAATATACATATTACAGCTACAACAACCCCCTCTTTACATCCTCTTTGGGTGCATAATGTAAATATTTTGCTGTTTCCATTAAAATACCAATGATTATTATAAATATGAAACATGAAAATTCAGTAAGCTATGTCTTCTATAATATATTCCAATTCTAAGGTAGAACTCTACTAGTGTATACTAAGGTATATCTAAATATCTAAAAAGAAGAAGAAGAGTAGAATAGAAGAGTAGAGCCACTTAGGTGCCTGGCCTTGAGAACCAGGGATGGGAGGTTGAAAAGCTTTTTTATCCCATGTAAACTCTCCCTACCCACCTAAGTGGCTCAAGAATATGAACATCATGTATAAGTGATAATTACACATTAAGGGTAATAAAAACATATACAAGAAATACAGTTACTACATACTATTATAGGTGTTAGCGTCTAAAACCTAAATATTCATACAGGAGAAGATTGTAGTATACGTACGAGGTCTATTAGAAAAGTATCCAACCTTATTATTTTTTTCAAAAACCATATGGATTTGAATCACGTGTGATTGCGTCAGACAAGCTTGAACCCTCGTGCGCATGCGTGAGTTTTTCCATGCCTGTCGGTTGCGTCATTCGCCTGTGAGCAGGCTTTGAGTGAGGAGTGGTCCAGCCCCTCGGCGGATTTTCATTGTCAGGAAATGGCGGAATGATTTGGCCTTTTTTTCCATCAGAATTTTTTCAGAAACTGTTAGAGACTGGCAGCTGGAAACCATTAGAAAAATTTATCTGGCTTTCGGTGAAAATTTTACGGGCTTCACAGAGAATAAGGACTGTTACTACAGCTTTAAGGACGGCTTTCAGGACGCTCGGCGGATCATTTCTAAACGGATGGCTCTGTGGAGCCGGGACCATCGTGTGCACTTTCTCTGGTTATCACAAGAGCTGGACATCAGCCATTTTCCGGCAGATTTCACTTTTAACAAGAGATTTTGTTATGGAAAGTCGAGTGGAGGCTTCGCACATCACGACCGATTTGCTGATGGAGTGAGACAAAGGAACACCTCCGTTTTGGTCTCACAGGACAGCTTTGAGATGGCGTTCAGACAGCTGTCGGTGGTTTTTCCATCGAGTGATTATCCGAGAAATTGTGGAAGTGCCTGGACATGCCAGAACATGTCCCGTGAGGCTTCATCACAGCGTTGCTTTGCGCCATGCGGCACCGCCGCGACGTGCGGAATTCCTCCGCACGTCTGTCTCAATGTGCCGAAAAAGTGCTGATGTCCACGTCTTTTCACAATTCCTATGCTAGTCAGACGACGTCCTGGATAAAACACAGCGTCCAGTTTGGAAATGAACGGCACATTCCACTGTTACAGGAGTTTTTGTCATGGAAAGAGGAGCGGAGGTGTTGCGGTGGTGCCGCATGGCGCACAGCAACGCCGTGATGAAGCCTCACGGGACATGTTCTGGCATGTCCAGGCACATCCACAATTTCTCGAATAATCGCTCGATGGAAAAACCACCGACAGCTGTTTGAACGCCATCTCAAAGCCGTCCTGTGAGACCAAAACGGAGGTGTTCCTTTGTCTCGCTCCATCAGCAAATCGGTCGTGACGCGCAAAGCCTCCGCTCGGCTTTCCATGACAAAATCTCTTGTTAAAAGTGAAATCTGCCGGAAAATGGTTGATGTCCAGCTCTTGTGATAACCAGAGAAAGTGCACAAGACAGTCTCGGATCCACAGAGCCATCCATTTAGAAATGATCCAGTGGTTTGTGGCTCTCGATGGCAGCACGGAGCGCGGCGCACCGAGCGTCCTTAAAGCCGTCCTTAAAGCTGTAGTAACAGTCCTTATTCTCTGTGAAGCCCATAAAATTTTCAACGAAAACCAGATAAATTTTTCTAATGGTTTCCAGCTGCCAGTCTCTAACAGTTTCTGAAAAAATTCTGATGGAAAAAAAAGCCCAAATCATTCCGCCATTTCCTGACAATGAAAATCCGCCGAGGGGGCTGGACCACTCCTCACTCAAAGCCTGCTCACAGGCGAATGACGCAACCGACAGGCGTGGAAAAACTCACGCATGCGCACGAGGGTTCAAGCTTGTCTGACGCAATCACACGTGATTGATTCATATCTATATAGTTTTTGAAAAAATAAAAAGGTCGGTTTCTTTTCTAATAGACCTCGTATACCTCGTCTGTAGACTAGTAGTAAAATTTAATTATAGCTAGTAGGCTAAGCTATAAATATGGTTATTTTATTAACAGAAGCTATGATGTAATATGTTTTAGGTATCTATCTAAATTTCACCCTGATACTTACTATAGGAAGACAAAACACATATTCTATATGCTATCTATGGAAACCCCAAACTTAGATACTACAAGTATAAGTTGATATCTATTAAAGAACCCATAAACTGAAGTATAATTAAAAATCTACACCATGTAAAATAAAAATGTAAATCACAAAAATAAGATAACTATAGCTAGATGAGCTACCATTAAATTAGCCGTTAATAAGCCAAGCGTACCTTGCTAGCCGACAAGGTTAAATAAAGCCGGTAACTAGCGTATAAAGTACAATAGCGTAGTATAACCCTACAATAACAGTATTAACAAATACATATAACAACAAAAGTGTTTATTAATGTTAGCTTCCCAAACAGAACAGAACTGACTATATTGTTAGCTATACCTAATATGTTTTAGGTATCTATCTAAAGTTCACCCTGCTAACTTACTATAGGAATACAAAATACATATTCTATATGCTATCTAATGGAAACCCCAAACTTAGATACTATATGTTGATATCTATTAAAGAACCCATAAAATGAAGAATCATTAAAAGTCTATACCATGTAAAATAAAAATGTAATCATGAAAATAAGCTAACTATAGCTAGATGAGCTGCCGTTAATAAGCCAACCGTACCCTGCTAGCCAACAAGGTTAAACAAACTGGTAACTAGTGTATAAAGTACAATAGCGTAGCAGAACCCTACAATAATGGTATTAACAAATACATATAACAACAAAAGTGTGTATTAACGTTAGCTTCCCAAACAGAACAGAACCGACTATATTGTTAGCTATGTCCTTCTTAATGGTTTTATTTGGCATGTGCTGATTAACAGCGGTACATTAGCTACAGTATGTGAACAGCAATGAGTAACATTCGCTCTCCGCCATACAAGGTTCCCCTCATCAGGGTCACGGCAGGCTGGCTGAGCGTATCCCAGCATGCACCGGGTACAAGGCATCACATCAGAAGCCAGGCGGCTATATTTCTTCTTTATCCTTATTAAGAAAAGTACTCGTCTAGTAAGCGCTCGGTGCGGCTCTACATCTTCTGAAGTAACAGCCCTGTCCATGTGCTCCAGCAGTGATTTGCTGCATCACCTGCCTGGTCTGTGCAACGTGGGTCCAGATCTGTTCTGGATGTGGATCTGACAGGCCTCCTGCCTTCACTCCTTCACCTCTCTCTCTCTCTGGTCGACCCAGCTCGGAGGAAACGGGGCTGTCAGAGGGAGAGTGGCAGGCTAAGCCCGTCTTAACACAGCGCCTCAAACCACCTCATAAATACTGGCTTCCTCTTCCAATTTCCAAGCAGCCCATCCACCTCTGTCTACATGCTTCTACACCGCTGCATGTCATGTGCTGGGGTGTGAGTTTAAAAATGACCACGGGACATCTGGCAGGCTCACAGAGGGTGGGGCTTTGATGTGCTCAGCTCAGCTTTAGCGAACCAGATCATCCAAAAACACGGTGGCAGATAGCAAGGGAGCTAAAAAGACACCTTCAGTCGCATGTGCCACATGTGCAAGGTTTATAAATGCACAAAAAAGAAAGAGCTAAAAACTAGAGGTGGGCGGATCCTAATATCGATACTGACGCTGGTATTGATATTGAACGATCCTTGTGTAAAAAGATCGATACTCAAGCTTTTTTTTCTCTCCTGCATGCACTGACTGCTGCGCATGCAGATTCATCAAAATCTACTCTCTGTAAGAGCACCCTTGTATTGTGGTTTATCAGCCCTCTACCTCAGGAGATTTTAAGTTGTGTTGAGTGATATTTTTTTAAACAAAAATGTTGATTGTGATAATAAAGTATTTGTTGTCACGTACAATGTTTGGCAAAATTCTATCCTTGGTCTTTTGGATCCTTTGGATCTATGAAGCTTAAATATGAAAAAGTATCGGTATCAATATCAGCGATACTGGCCTGTATTTACTTGGTATCGGATCAATACCAAAATTCTCGTTATTGCACACCTCTACTAAAAACCACAGCTTCAGTTTCCCTTTTAAAAGGTTAACTCTAAATGGTAACATTATTGTCCTGTCACATGGAGGAGGCTGTCTGATAGGCAGCAGATTGCTTCGTGCCCATCTGGACGCTTTGTTACATCATTAGTGCAAAAGTCCAACCGGCGAGTCGCTTTGATGCACATTTAAACTGCAGAGCAAACATCACAGTGCTTCTGCAGTCCATCGCTCGTAACACAGTGAGTTCTACAAGAAACTAATATCTAGCTCATGATGCACTTTTACTCTCAATTTATCTCATTTTTGTAAAAATTTGTCTTAAATATTGTGATTTAATTTATATAACTGTTGCATTGGAACATTTCCTTATTATAGATTAGATGAGATTAGATGGAACTTTACTCAACCCTTGGGAAGACTCCCTCAGGGAAACTGAGGTTCCAGCAGCATTGTGTAGCAGCACACAGGGGAAGAAGCACACAGCGCATCAAACATGAAAGTAAAAAAGAAACAGCATATATATATATAGTACCAGTAATTTACACTTCAATCAATAACAGTAAAGTCATCAAGAATATAAATCTGAATAACGAAAGTAGTGCATGATGAAATACGTGGAAAAAAAATGCTTATTTTATTCAGTTTACAAAAGCCAAGGTATGTACCTTGTTAAATGTGGTGAACGAATAGATAAATACATAGATAAACGTGCCCATCACATCCAGCTGATTAAAATGAGAATCTAAATATATAATGAGGATAAACTGGTGAACTTTGTTGCACCACATTAATTCAAAAACTGACTTTCTTTTGCTGATGTATAGAAGGTCGTGACAATGAGCGATTTGATGTCATATACTTTCCAAGTAGATCTATAGAAAATACATTTGAAATTATTTACATAATAAGACTTTTAGCAAACTGTTCAATGCAAAAAGTCTGAAAATCTTGCCAGACTCAGTATGTTTGCTGAAATTATCATTGAAAAATTTAAGTAATTTCACTCATGTTTTAAGATCAATTTGTTCTTCCATGGTTTTTCTTTTAATGATGTTGCTTTTGATTGATTGACTGATTTTGGTTGCCTTCTTTTGTGAGTGTTTTGTAATCCATATTTTGTAAATTATGTATGTATATTTTATATAAAATATTTTATGTGTATATATATATATATATATATATATATATATATATATATATATATATATATATATATATATATAGTGTATATTTTGTAAAAAACAGTATTGATCAGTATGTATGGAATTTATATTTATATTTACAAACTTTCTCTTTTTTTTACTTTCACTTTTGATACTGTGTGCTTCTTACCCTGTGTGCAGTACAGTGGCCCTGAAGTGCAAAACACAACACCAAATCACACAGCACAACAGCAAATCGCACCGTCCAATCATTGATGATTCGTGTTGCCCGAAGGTACCTACCTCTTCCGTTTTGGTTAATGTGGTTGCCGTTTCCTTTTGCTGTTGTGTTGTGAGATTTGCTGTTGTGTTTTTTTGATTTGCTGTTGTGTTTTTTTTTTATTTGCTGTTGTGTTTTTTTGATGTGCTGTTGTGTTGTGTGATTTGCTGTTATGTTTTTTTGATTTGCTGTTGTGCTGTGTGATTTGCTGTTGGGTTTTGCACTGCAGGGCCACCACAGAGTGCTATACAAAGCTGCTGGGACCACAGTTTCCCTGAGGGAGTCTAGCTAATCTAACCTAAAGGGTATTTTTTTGTAAACCCGGTTTGTTTGTTTATTCATCACCTGCTCCTGTCTGCTTATTGAACACTAAAAACTGCATAAAAATACAAATGTTAATATATAAATATTAAATGTTTTTACACAGTTTAGACATTTCAGCGGTCCTTGACTGTGTTTATTGAAGGCCAAATGAGTATTTCATTGCAAAGCTCCACTGATAAACACACACAATCACACATTTTAAATACTTCTATGACAGTTGATTCTATACTACGTCCCTTCGGCTGCTCCCTTGTTGCACTCGGGGTTGCCACAGCAAATCCGAAGTGGATCTGTATGTTGAATTGGCACACGTTTTATGCCAGATGCCATTCCTGAAGCAACTCTACATTACATGGAGAAATGTGGCAGGGGTGGGATTTGAACTGGGAACCTGCAGCACTGAAACCAAGTGCACTAACCACTTGGACACCACCTCTACAAAGAAAGTTAATTCTATAAGAAACATAATTAACAGGAGTTTGACTTACATGTGTAGCCGAGCAACAGGGAGAAAAACTCATTACTGATAAACAGAAAAATATTTGATGTTATTTTAAAACATTTTTTAATCTTTTTTGTTCTGGCCTTGGACTGATGAGATTAATCAAGTTTAATTTTTCATTTATTTTTTATGTTACAGACTCAACAATTAACTCGTCTAAATTTATTTTGATATAATTATCACACAAAATCTTAGGGTATCGGGCCACACACTATGTACAAGTTTGAACATGAACTTTCCTTACAGGGACCTAAACTGGATCTTGTTTTCCATCTTGTTCACTTGATGTTATTTTTCTCCTTTCTGTATTTGCACAAAATCTGTTGCTTCTATATCTGATTTTGGATTGATTTTTGCATCCATATGCACAACATCCCGTCAATCAATCTGAAGAGTACATCCATGCACCCAACAACCCACTGCACTGAGATGTGTGCGCTGTGTAGCAGAGGTGGAAAACCCTGACTTCTGAAAGTAGAAGTGCGACCGTGCATCGCTTCTACAAGTACCTGTGCGCATCAAACAGGTGTTTTCACTAATTAGCTCATCTACCTGCCTGAAGACTTGAATTAATTACAATCAGCTGGTTTAGTGGGGCAGCACAGTGGATTAGTGGTTAGCACTGTTGTCTCACAGTCACAGTAAGAAGGTCATGGGTTCGATTTCCACCTGTGACCTTTCTGTGTGGGGTTTGCATGTTCTCCCCGTGTTTATGGGGGTTCTCTCCGGGTGCTCCGGCTTCCTCCCACATCCAAAGACACGCAGGTTAGCTGGACTGGAATCTTTAAATTGTCCGTAGGTGTGCGCGCGGGTTTGTTTGTCTGTGTGTGGCCCTGTGACAGACTGGCGTCCTGTCCAAGGTGTACCCCGCCTCACGCTCTATGACTGCTGGGATAGGTTCCCCGCAACCCTTAATTGGACTACGCGGTTGAAGATGAGTGTGTGGTTTAGTGGGAGGACAGAACAGCATTTTCGACCTCTGATGTGCAGTGTGATCAAGCCGCGGTAAAACATTTATTGGAAACGATAGGGCGCTGGCACACCTTTGACACCAGTCTGTGTTTAAAGATACTTTTATATACCTTAGTCCTGTCTGCCACCTACTGGTTATGTCTGAGCTTGTAACAGGGAATAATCTTGTATCATTTATGTGATAAAATTTAGGAAAAAGTGGAATGGCAAAAGCATCTTGCTTGACATGACCTTGTCTGCCAAAAGTCGCCAATCACTGCATTTGTATTCTTTTTAATAAAAATGACAACAGGTTCACTATTTATATTTGCTAAGAAATAAAGTTGTTGAATTTCTCCATTGCAGTATTTTATATCAAAATTTAGCTACTTTTAATATGTTTCAAAATTTAATTGTACTGTTAGTTTTTAAGATATTAATAGCATTTTTTATTTTACAACAATCTATAATGTTATTTAGCTTCCTATGACAACATAAATGTGTTACTGTTATTTTATAATAATCTTTAATTTCAGTTTTGCAGTCATTTATTATTCATATATAAATATGATATAATACATGAATGTAGATAAATAATGCTGTGCAAAGAGAATCTAATTTAGTGTGAAAAATGTGCCCACAAATGTATACATTTTTTTCTTTTTATTACACTCATGTTCAACCACTTACTCCAATTAAGGGTGACAGGAGGCTGGAGCCTATCCCAGAAATCATAGGGCGTGAGACAAGGTACACCCTAGACAGGATGCCCGTGTAACGCAGGGCCACATATAGACAAACAAACACATTCACACCTGCACACACACCTATGGACAATGTAAAGCAGTGGTCTGCGAAGTCATTCCAGAAAGGGGCCAAGAAGGTGCAGGCTTTCTTTGCAGCCGCCGACTCCAACAGGTGATTTCACTGACGAACTAATCATCTGCTCAAAGTGATGTTAATGTTATTCTGTCGATATCAAATGTCTGATATTAATGTTGTTTTTTAATAGTTTTTTTTAATGCCACAAATCTAAAAAGAAATTCTGAAATAAATTTCAAATTTCAAATTTATTAATTTATAGAGCGTCAATTCACGATGAAATCATCTCAAGGCGCTTCACACAACATAAAACAACAACAACAAAAAACTGAATTAAAAATTTACAACGCAATAAAAAGACAACCATAAAAGAATACAAGAATAAAAGCACATCATAACACTAATGATAAAACAGGGAAAACAAATGAGTCTTTAAACGTGACTTAAAAGTCTCCACAGTATCCAACTGCCGTATGTGTGCCGGGAGATTGTTCCACAGAGCTGGAGCATGGTAGGAGAAAGTTCTGTGACCGGCAGACTTTTTATTCACCCTGGGAACACATAAAAGTCCTGAACCCTGAAAATGCAGGGCCCAAGCTAGTACACAGGGGCTTACCAGGTCAGCCAGATAGGGAGGTGCACGTCCATGAACAATTTTATAAACTAATAACAGTACTTTAAAATCTGATCTTCCAGCAACTGGAAGCCAGTGCAGGGATGCCAAAACGGGCGTAATGTGGTCAAACTTTCTGCTTTGTGTCAAAAGTCTGGCAGCAGCATTTTGAACCAGTTGAAGACCTCTAATCCTGGACTGCGGTAAACCAGAAAATAGAGCATTACAATAGTCCAATCTAGAAGAGACAAATGCATGAATCAAAGTCTCAGCATCAGCCATAGACAGGATGGAATGAATCTTTGCTATATTTCACAAATGGAAGAAAGCAGTCCTCGTAATGTCTCTAATGTGGAGATCAAAGGACAACGTAGGATCAAAAATTACTCCAAGGTTCCTCACTTTATCTGTATGATGTATAACACATGAACCTAAGCTAAGTGCTAGCTGATCAAATTGATGCCAATACCTCACTGGACCAAGAACCATAACTTCAGTCTTATCAGAATTTAAAAGTAGGAAGTTACTAGACATCCAGCTTCTTACTGAAAGAAGGCAATCTTCCAAAGATTTTATGTGAATGAGATTACCAGCAGTTATTGGCATGTACAATTGAGTGTCATCGGCATAGCAATAAAGGGAATCCCAAAGCGCTGCAGTATATTCCCAAGGGGTGCTACATAAAGGTAAAAAACCAGGGGGCCTAAAACAAATCCCTGTGGAACCCCAAACTTCATGTCCCTATGATCAGAGGAGGTGCCGTTACACAATATATAGTAAGAATGACTGGACAGGTTTGACGTCAACCATGCAAGAGCAGTTCCAGTAATCCCAAAGTGATTCTCCAGCCTATTGAGTAAAATATGATGATCCACAGTATCAAACGCAGCAATACTTAATTTCACAACACTGTATCTATGACATTCAACCACCGGTCACAACTGACTCATGAATGACACATTTTTCATTTTTTCATGCTCTCTAAACCATTGCAATATATATATATATACTCCTTGGTTTCAAATATTTATAATATAAAACGTTACATGAATAATTTTACAATTTTGGTATCTACAGTTGCGGAAACTCATCAAGTTTTTTTTCTCTTTTGCAGATTCTTCTTCAAAATTGTAAAATTATTCATCAAATAAATTCACAATCCATCCAAGTATTGAAGTGTATGTTTTGTTTTGTTTTTGCATTTGTATCCCAATGTGATTGATATTTCTGGTTAATTTCAAATTTAGTTTAATTTCCTGTTGGCAGTAAACAATATTTTCAACTTTCTGGAAATACTACAGAAATAGTGTGCAGTGCTTTGACAAAATCTCATTTGTGTACACACAGTTTGTTTTGAATCCTGGCTTCATGATTACTGTTGCGTGTGTTTTGTGTTTATTTATTTGTTTATTTTCTCCAGCCTCCTCTGTGATGTGGTACAGTACTACTTTGGGTGGGGTTGAACTTCCCAGCTTGCACCACATCACAGCTGGATTTCTGAATTAGTTATCCAGTGTTTGTGTAGCAGTTAATTAACCTTGTTTATGGTTGTGCACATTGGACTTTGTGACATTGCACAGACCTCAAGGTGAATCAAGTCAGAAATCTGGCTGTACATTATGTGAGCAATTGAACTTTTGCTGTGTGGATGCTCTGTCTATATAGACACTCACGATATTGATACATTTATATGTTTAATAGGGCTCATATACATTTTCTTTAAATGCATGTATAAATTGCAGTGTATCATGTAATTTATGCATGCATTTTACATAAACACGTTTTTTTCTTTTTAAATAATCCTCATCCATTCCACTTAGTGCAGAACTGTAGTAAACCTAGTGCAAAGGACTGATTAATCATTTTATCTGTTAAGAGTGTATTCTTTATTATTATTATTGTTATTGTTGTACTATTATTATTATTTAAAAATGTCTAAAATGCCTTCAAAAGTGAACATTTACTTGCAAGGGATGGGGCATGTTTTGTTCACATGCCCCTCTGGCTACACCCCTGCACAGTCTGTGTGAGCAGGAAGAAAAACGTTTGCTTTATTTTGAAAGCACCACCTGATCAATAGATAAGGTTTGTGAGTATTTTAGACTTTGTGAGGATTTCAAAGGAAACAATGAGTAAAAATATGTTTTTAAAACTCACCAAGGGTGTGCTGTAGTTTTTCATTACATTAATACAATGCTATGAAATACAGTACGACAACTTGTACTGTTGGTGGAGTATTTAAAAAACCAACAATCCCCCCTCTCACTTGATCTTATGTCTAAAATGCTTCCTACAGAAACTTCTTGCAGGCTTACAATTGATTTCCTTCAGTTTTTACTCTTTAATTGATAAACCATTCAAAAATGACAAGATATAGTTTGTAAAATAAAATATTTTATGTAAAATTAAAGCACTGTGCTAAATACTGTACAGGTATATTCATTGGTTATGATTTTTATTATTTATGCTAGCAAAGTACCCGTCCTTTGGGCAGTGAAGAAAGAGTGTGCAAATCGTGAGTCACTGACCCGGTAAAGCGTGCAGCAGTATACTGAGACAACGTATTAGCTTCCAAAAGAAAGCTTTCAAAGTATTTTGAACACACCGAGCCCTTATTTAAGAAGGATAAACTTCATCGTTTTTTAAGTCCTAATAATTATGAAATGACTGACTCTGTAATGTAATGAAAATGGATGTAACGTTTATTTTTTTTATTATGTTATGAAGGTGTCAATAAAATTTATCTATCTATCACAACACCAGGTGGCAGTAAAAGATATTTGCAGCAGTAACAGCACCACCTAGTGTATACTGAAGTATAATGGGAATGACAGATTATAATAAATTATTAGAATGCATGAAATTCAAGGCAAGACTGGAAAGAAGGTGTAATAAAAACATGCTGACAAATTTGTTTGCAATAATTAAGAAGCAATACTTTCACTTTTATACTTTTTTGGGGGGAGGGTTCCCGAGCGCTATTTTCGGGGTCAAACCGGTGCCTGTAGCGCCCGAACCATAACAGCTGGTGCAAAAGTGATGGCAGATTTGGAATCTGAGGATGATTTTGCTCCAGAAAACATCTTCAGATAATTTTCAATGACCTACCTTGATGAAATATGGACGGAAAAAAGCAGTGCTCAGTGACAATGCATTGAATGTCATACATGGAATATGGATGGATTCATACTCGCAAAAAGGCCATCTGGTGGAAATTGGCGGTATATCACAGATCGGCGGTTCTAATTGACCGCAAAATGTGGGCAATAAATTTGTCTGATGGTGGTATATCAGAATACAAACTTCCTACGGGCACTGCTCTAGTTTATATAAAATTCTGCACATTGTTGCTTTTCATATTTTTGCAGCACCTCCACTATTGTTTTTGTGCATGTTTGTCTTTGTCATTTTAATAATTCATTTTTCTGTTTCCACACTGCTGACATCTGCGTTGTTGTTACAGATGTAATTTTTGGCATTGTTTGTTGCTGTCACGGTTATTGTCACTGTCATTGTTTGTCTAATGATTTGTTTGAGTGTGTGATCCCCTGAATTTAAAGGGGAAAAATGGGCGTAACAATTCACTGCTGCATTATTCAAACTGTATCTGTTCTTACTGGTTTGAGCCAGTTGGGACTTATACAAGAGTGATACATGCAGAAAGTAAAAATTCCAAGTTAAGATTTCCTTTAAATTTAGAATTTGTGAAGCTGAAAATTATTTAAATCAGTTTGATACAAATGGAATATTTGTTGTGCTTGAGCAACTAATCAGTTTGTAGTATAGAATCTTCAACTGATGTGAACCTGTATGATTGAAAATTTGATGCAAAACCATGATCTTTCATAGAAAGTTAACATTTACTTGTCAAAATCTGTTTACATGCCATCATTTAGAGGTAGGCGATACCGGGAATTTTGGTATTGATCCGATACTGAGTAAATACAGGCCTAGTATCGCCAATACCGATACTTTTTCATATTTAAGCTTCATAGATCCAAAGGATCCAAAAGACCTAGAATAGAATTTCGCCAAACATTGTACGTGACAACAAAATATTTTATTATCACAATCAACATTTTTGTTTAAAAAAATATCACTCAACACAACTTAAAACAAAATCTCCTGAGGTAGAGGGCTGATAAACCACAATACAAGGGTGCGCTGCTCTTACAAACAGAGAATAGACTTTGATGAATCCGCGTGCGCAGCAGTCAGTGCTTGCGGGAGAAAAAAAAAAAGCTTGAGTATCGATCTTTTTACACAAGGATCGTTCAGAATCAATACCAGCGTTGGTATCGATATTATCAATATTAGGATCGACCCGCCCACAGACAGCTGTGGGCAACAGCATCCACAGTATCCACAGCTTATACTGCGATAAAGTTTCCAATTCACCTAACCTGCATGTCTTTAAATATGGGAGGAAACCGGAATGAACTCATGCAAACATGCAAACTCCACAGGTGGGAACTGAACCCATGACCTTCTTACTGTGAGGCAATAGTGCTATCCACTAAGCCACCGTGCTAAAATGGAAGACGACAGACCATTGTTCAGCATGAACGAAGGTGGATAGTGCCTCCTAAAGGAGAGGAAGCCAGTTTTTGTTAGATGTGTAGTTTCTCGCTTGTGCTCTCTAAGTTTTCCCAAATATTGCCATTTTGTAATTTCTTTCTTTTAGAGAGTTAATTGATAATGTTTTAAACAGCTATAGTTGTTGTGTCTGTTGTGCACTGTGTGAAGTTGCAACATTACAATGCCAAATTTCTATTATGTCATGCCCCCCCAAAAAATAAATAAATAAATAAATAAATAAATAAATAATCAAATCACCCCTGGAACTGCTGAGGTCTGAAAATGATTTTTAAAGGATGTGGGTGTTTGTTTGTTTTTTGCATTCAAAGGACTCATGCCAACAATTCATTAGACTGGCTCTTTATCCAGGGGACCAAATGGCACTTGAATAAAGTAGGAATGCAGTAGTGAAACTGCACAGCATCCCATTCTTCCTGTGCAATCTGTGAGGGAATACGGATGCATATGGCAGTATGCACTTAATGCACAGCGGCAAGGAGGGCTGAGGCAGACTGTCACTGCATTCCAGGGCATCGCTGACATGAGGAGTGTCATCTTCCTGCAGGAGCGTCAAAGCTGGTCCCTCTACAGAGGATTCCTCAGGCTGTAGCTGTGATTCCAACAGCAGAACAGAAAACTTAATGCACACGAGGGCTGTCATCTGCTGTACGCTTCATTAAACTCCTGTGAATAGCTAAAGTATTTAGGATTTTTGTTTCGGGGGAAAAAAACCTGCACTGATTTCACAAGCCATAAATTCACAAACAGGAATGCAGTCGAACATACATAATAGACATAATGTGTTCTACACAACAGATGTGGATACTGATGCATTTGCATCCATATTAGAATAGAATAGAATAGAATAGAATCGAATAGAGCCTTTATTGTCTTGTACATATATACAACAAAATTTGTTCTCTGTATTTAACCCATCCAAATTACAGTTAGACACAATCCAACCACTAGGAGCAGTGGGAAGCCACACTCTGGTGCCCGGGGACCAACTCCAGATGTAGAGGTGTTGCCTTGGTCAGGGACAAAGAAAGGAGCAGATCCTAAATAAGCATGTTGACAAGCATGCATATATATATATATATATATATATATATATATATATATATATATATTCTGATTGAAAGCTTTAATCTGCCATGCAAAAAAAATAAGGAAAACTTTTGTTGAATACTTTGGATTAAAAACACTGTTTAAGTTTCAAGTTTATATTCACCGTAATTTTTTGCATATATTTAATGTGAAACAATTAAATAAATCTTCAGTCAGCCCTGTAAGTACGTACATAGTTGCAGTTTGATAAATATTTAAATGTATGTTAGAAAATATAAATTGACACACTTATGTGAATAGTTCATAAAATGTTTATTTAAATACTTGTCACACACACACACACACACACACACACACACACACACACACACACACACACACACACACACACACATATATATATGTGTGTGTGTATGTATATGTATATACTCTTCTGTGACATTCTGATTGAAAGCTTTAATCTGCCATGCTAAAAAAAAATAAATAAGGAAAACTTTTGTTGAATACTTTGGATTAAAAACACTGTTTAAGTTTAAAGTTTATATTCACAGGAATTTTTAACATATATTTAATGTGAAACATTTAAATAAATCTTCAGTCAGCCCTGTAAGTACGTACATAGTTGCAGTTTGATAAATATTTAAATGTATGTTAGAAAATATAAATTGACACACTTATGTAAATAGTTCATAAAATGTTTATTTAAATACTTGTTATATATATATATGTGTGTGTATGTGTGTGTATATAAAATGAATAATTACATTTTTCAACTTAAATATTGTGAAACAGGGATCTTGAATCATTAACTGCCATGTGCACAAAAGTGAACCATTAATTTGAAGGTGTATTTTGTGTGCAAACAGTGCTGTCTAAAGTCATCCATTGATCAAACTGGTATTTGGATGTAAACCTTGATGCAGTGGCAGAAATCACAGTGTTTTATGACTGAGACCTGCAAGAATACACAGTCAAATGTACAAAATTCCCAGGAAAACTCTATATTCACCTTTCCTGTTGCTCTCAGTGTATAATACAGCTCACCCGGGGCCTCATTTATAAACGCTGTCTACCCACATACACCTTTCCTAACACGACCTGGTATTTATAGGAATAACATGTGGTGGGAGTGTGCATACTTCACACATACTTCAGCCCATGTGCACTTTTTTTTTTCAAGTAAAGCCATGTTTGATATGGTGATGACATGGAACAAAAACATAAAATGACACAGGATTTAATGTTAAAGAAAAGCTGCCAAAACCATATAGCCATAAAAAATATTATTTCTGTTTTTGCACAATTACCTATATTAATACATACAATTTATTACTCATACACTCTGCTGTATAATAAACAACTTGATCAGCCCACTTATTAATATTATATAGTCATTGATTTGTTTTGTTGATTGTAAGTGTTAAACAGTTGCAGACGTGTGTGAAAGTTGATCACCACTGTGATTTTATCTCCAATGCATAGCTTTTCTATTCATCAGGATTCCATAACCAAGACCACTTAATGAAACAGATTTTCTTTGCTCTGCCTCTCTGACAGCTGTCTCAAGTTCACATTGCGTGAAACTGCACCTTTTTTCCCCCATTGCAACATGCATCTTTAAAACTTCAGACCAAAAATCATTTGAGGGAGTGTCCACATCCATTCATGGCTAAAGATGGGAGTGGAAAGCAGATTTTTTTTTGTGTGTGTGGACATTTTCACTGTGACTGAGGTTTAAAAAGGAGAACCATATGTTTGAATATGCACAGTTTTAATTGTGATACCACATGACTTTTCCCTCTTTTTCTTCTCTACGAAGGACACATTTTTCTGTGCCTTTAAATAAAAAGGGAAGGTGACATAACAAAGCCAATTTACCCCTTAATTTTGTTTATAGACACGCGGAACTTTGAGGATGTTTGGGAAACACAAAGCTTACATACTGTAAATTTAAATCTGATTTTGCACAGTCTGACCCCTTTAAAGTAGCTCTTTATGACAGCAGAGGAGGCGTCTGGAATAAAGGCCTCCACATCTCATTGATGTCTCCTCCTGTCTGGTGCTTGGGATGAATTTTAGGGAGGAAAAACTCCAGAGGAGTCTGTTACTGTTTGTCGCTTCAAGCTCAAACATTCAATCCAACGTAGTACACTTGTAAAAAAACAATCAGTTTGAGGACATGGATTTATTGCACACTAGAGTATTACAAGCGCACTACATGGAAATCAGAGACATTAAAAAATATATATTGTATATTTGCAGCAATTTTCAGAAAGAACAAAACAAATGGTCCAAACAGTTCAAAATTATGTCTTTCTTTCATTTATATAATGGTTTTTATGTATCCTGAGGTTTTGCTTAATGTTGCATAAATACTTGACAAATGTTGTGTTCAGGGGCATTCTGGTCTGTGCGGCTCACAGGGTGATGCTTCGCTCTGCACTGAAGTTGTACTGAAACTGTTTGGGGGACAAAAGAAGAAACATGAATGAATAAAAAAAATATACTCAAAAAATAAAATACACCCTGTGGTAATGGAAAAAAAAATATCAGACTCATTTTAAATTGACCTTGATATTATAAAACATGCTTTACAACACATCAACATTTTCTTTTTCATTTTCCAGCAGAACATTTAATAGGCCACTAAATATGAACAAATACTGCACTCTAGTGGCAGCAGGGAGGGAATGGCCTTTTCAGAACAACAGACACAAATAAAAAACAAAACAAACAAACAAAAAACAAACATCAAATCCTGCTGAAATATTATGAACAGTAAAAAAAGGCAAGAAAAAAAGGGCAAAAAAGTACATTATCAAGGATTGTTTTTACATGAAATCTTTTTGAAAATATTCACTGACACACACACACACACACACACACACACACACACACACACACACACACACACACACACACACACATATATATATATATATATATATATATATATATATATACAGTTTCACAAATATGACAAATGAGTTGCACCTTTTCTGTTTCCTTTTCTTGTTTTTTTTCTTTAAAAACAAGAAAATAATTTTAAAAATTACTTTCAAGGAGGGGTGGTGGGTAAGTGGTTAATGTGCTTGGTTTCAGTTCAGAAGGTTCCGGGTTCAAATCCCACCCCTGCCACATTTCTCCATGTAATGTGGAGTTGTGTCAGGAAGGGCATCCGGCATAAAACCTGTGCCAATTCAACATGCAGATCCACCTTGGATTTGCTGTGGCGACCCCGAGTACAAACAAGGGAGTAGCCGAAGGGACTTACTACTTTCCAGTAAATGGAATATTTTGATGTTATGGACTGCTGAAGAGACAAAACAAATAATATGCAGCTCAAAGTATGCCAGTTTTCCTTACAGGCACATGAAAAATGCTCCATACCTTTCAAAATAAGGAAAGACTACTAAATATCAAATATCTAGATGAATGTATGTGCAGGCAAAGTGTTAGGTGTTAGGTGACAAAACAGCACTTTAACGTTGTCTCCTGCAAGTTATAAGATGGTGAATTAAATTTATTATTAATTAATTAATTAATTTCTATGGCGTCAACTCACGATGAGATCGCCTCAAGGCGCGTTACACAACACAATACCGAAAACAGAAAAAAAAAAAAATAATAATAAAACACAATAAAAGACAAAACCATAAAAGAGCACAAGAATAAGTACACATAATAACACAATAAAACTAATTAAAAAAACAAGGAAAACAAATGGGTTTTCAGTCTCGATTTAAAAGTCTCCACATTATCCGATTGTTGTATGTGTGCCAGGTGATCGTTCCACAGAGCTGGGGCATGGTAGGAGAAAGCTGTGTGACCGGCAGACTTTTTATTCACTGTGGGAACACATAAAAGTCCTGCACCCTGAGAGCACAAGGCCCGAGCCGGTACGTAGGGCTTTGACCAGGTCAGCCAGATAGGGAGGTGCAAGTCCATGAACAATTTTAAAGGCCAATAACAGAACCTTAAAATCATGAATGTTTGGAGATTTCAAATATAGTTTGCAGTTGAACTGCTAATGTAAAATGAAATAAGTACAAAACACACAAACACATTCCACAGCAACACAAAATCAACATCAAAGTTCCATGATACCTGAAACTTTTGCACAGTAATGTGTATCGATGGAGACAAAAAAAAAAAAAACACTAATTATGGATCAGTGGGAAAGAATGAAAAAAAAATAGAAAATCTGAAATCTGACTCCAAATGCAATGATTCTGACCTCAAACCAATTCACTTTGCAAAATGATATCAACATTACAATGCTACAGTACCATTCTATTTATCTACATACATACTACTAAATGGATTGCATTTACGTAGAACTTTTACATCTGCATCAGATGCTCAAAGAACTTTTCAACTGTGCCTCATTTTCCCAATTCACAGGCACACTCACATGTGGATGTCAGGGTGCTGCCATGCAAGGCAGCAACTAGAGGAGCAACTAGGGGATTAAGGACCTCACCCAAAGGCCTTTAGTGATTTGTTGATCTGGCTGGGTTTTGAACCCAGGATCCTCTGGTCTGAAGCAATGCTTAACCACTAGAAGATCAACTCTCTTCCTCCTCCTACTACTACTATTAATAATAATAGTAAGAAAATTGTTAAAACACTGATATGAATTTAAAATAAAACATAATGCTGACACCTTGCTGCAGGAAATAATAGAAAACACAAACAAACAACAAACCCAAAACTTAAATCTCAGTCCAAATGTTATGATTCTGATCTAAAAAAATTAAAATAAAATAATCTTTCCAAAATTCTATCAAAGTTGTAATGAATAATAAAAATAATAAATAATAAAGCAATTCTTATTCACTCTAAAGAAGGAAATTCATTAAAATGTTTATTTGTAAAATAGTACCATCCTATGTGTCTGTCTGTCTATCCAGGTATCTATACATAGTACTACAACTAGTACAACTAATCATAATAATAATAATAATAATAATAATAATAAAATTGTTTAAATAGTGTGATTAGTTAAAAATAAAACATAATCGTGACACCACGTCTTGCTGCAGGAAATAATGAAAAACAAAACAAAACAAAAAAAAACTTAAATGTCACTCCAAATGTTATGATTCTGATCTCAAAAAATAAATACATAAAAAAAAAAAAAAAAAAAAATCTTTCAACAATACTTATTCACTCTAAAGGAGGAAATTCATTAAAAAGTTTATTGGTAAAAATAGTACCATCCTGTCTGTCTGTCTATCTAGCTATCTATACATAGTACAACAACAACAACAACTACTACTACAACTAATCATAATCAAAATAATAATAATAAAAATAATAAAATGGTCTGTCTATCTATACATACATACTATCACAACTACTACTACTACAACAACAACAACTAATAATAATAATAATAATAATAATAATAATAATAATAATAATAAAATTGTTTAAATAGTGTGATTAGTTAAAAATAAAACATAATAGTGACACCACATCTTGCTGCAGGAAATAATGAAAAACAAAACAAAACAAAACAAAAACCAAAATAAAAAAAAAACAAAATAAAAAAAAAACCTTAAATGTCACTCCAAATTGTCTGATCTCAAAATAAATAATTAAAAAAAAAAAAAAAAAAAAATCTTTTATCAATTCTTATTCACTCTAAAGGAGGAAATTCATTAAAAAGTTTATTGGTAAAAATAGTACCATCCTGTCTGTCTGTCTATCTAGCTATCTATACATAGTACAACAACAACAACAACTACTACTACAACTAATCATAATCAAAATAATAATAATAACAATAATAAAATGGTCTGTCTATCTATACATACATACTACCACAACTACTACTACTACTACAACAACTAATAATAATAATAATAATAATAATAATACAATTGTTTAAACAGTGTCATTAATTAAAAATAAAACAGAATAGCGAGCTCACATCTTGCTGATTTTGAGTGTGAATGAAGGAGCAGCACAATGCAGAGCTCAGTCAGGCTGCATTACTGCAGCACAGCGCTAGGTGGTGCTGTATAATCATTGGAATAAGTTTGCAGACGTAATCCAGAAGCCTGGGAGTCACAGTGGCTTAAGCAGGGCTCATGGAACAAAACAGCACCTACCCTGATTCTCCTCCACTTGAAGGAGGCTGTGAGTTACCCCCAAAACCTGTCACATATCACAAGCCTGTTAGTTGTGAAGAAATTCAGCCCCCCCACCACCACTGCCGCACAAAATTCCAGTCTCAACATCTGGCACGGTAAATAAAAAAAGCTGGCGTGTGCATGCATGTGTGCGTGTGGATGATGGATGGGGGAATGGGGTGTTATCAGGGAGAGCATGTATCAATGTCTGCCAGTTTTACACACGGGCTGACAGGACAGTGACACACTGGAACATGGGCGGCAGTCACCCAGACGAGCCCAGCTTCATTTCCTGTCCCTGCTCCGCTGCCAAAAATATGTGACATGTTGTCTTCATTAATTCCACCTCTATTTAGAGCCCTCGCACCTCTCACGTAGGCCTGTGCACCGCCGGCCCCGTCCGTACGCCGGAGCAACGACGCACGCGGAAAATGCTGAAAAGCCGTCGCACGTATAGGTGCTAATGAAAACCTCGACGTGTGCGCGGCACACGCTTCCAGCGCGCTCCCTGTGAACGCCATTAGCCAGGCGCCGACAACAATTTCTTCAGCAAAGCAAACTACATGAAGACATCACTTTAAATGGCGTACTAATTAACACTTAAAAAGACACAAATTAGATATGCGTGGCTAAAAGCAATTATAATATCCGCAACTTTTGTGAGTCATTTGGGAAATGAAAAGAATGCCTAATTGCTGGAACCAGCATCGTCTGAGATGAGGCTTAAGTGATGCCTGTTAGGAAACGCTCTTTTCGACGACTGCATCTGTGATTGCAACGGCTTGCCACAACGGTGCGCGGATGAGTTGGATGCTAGAAGGTACATCTTCACAAATATGGGGATTGGATGGATTTTGAAGTACTGTGTCCACAATAGCGCAGCAGCTAAGAGAATATTTAGAGCAAAATCGTGCAAAAGGTGATACAAGCACCAAAGTTGGCACAAATACTCCTTAGACATTACTCTTTTGAAAAAAACGACTGGCCACTTGAATTTTCAATAGGCGGCCAGGTAGGGGTCAATTGAAGAATTACACAGGGGTCAAAATTTAAATTGCCTAAATCATTTTGAAAACTACACCATGTTATTTGTCTGATTGTAAAGATTCCAGAAAGGTATAGTTTGGACTACCTATGACTAAATGATCAGGAGTTATGGGGTAAAAACTGCAAAAATGGTGACAAAGTTCAGTTTCAGTTTGTACAGGGGTCAAAAGTTAAAGTTGCTCCAATTTTGGTAAAAAAAAAAAAGAAAAAAAAAGATGCAAGTTATTGGTTGAGTTAATAGCATAAAAAAAGGAATAGTTTGCACCATGTGTCATGCTCAGTTGTCACGTTACAGGGTGACATTTGTCACATGTCATAGAATCCAATGTACGTCAACATTGTTTGACATGTACTTTGCAAACCAAACATTCAACACAGTCAAAACTATTCCATTTATTAATCCGATTACCTCAACCAATAATTTGCATCACTTTTTACCAAAATTGAAGGAACTTTAACTTTTGACCCCTGTACAAACTGAAACTGACCTTTGTCACCATTTTTGCTGTTTTTACCGCATAACTCCATAACATTCAGTCATAGATAGTTCAAACTATACCTTTTAGGAATCTTTACGATCAGACAAATAATGTGGTGTAGTTTTCAAAATGATTTGAGCAATTTAAATTTTGACCCCTGTGTAATTCTTCAATTGACCCCTACGTGGCTACCTAAAATTCAAGTGGCCAGTTGCTTTTTTTTTTCAAAAGAGTAATGTCTAAGGAGTATTTGTGCCAACTTTGGTGCTTGTATCACCATTTGCACAATTGTTTCAGTTATCTGCTGCACTACAAAGAGTCCGTCCACAGAGGAGCACTGTGACAGTGACCTCTTCTGGACAAGATAGGGCAAAAAACTAGCAGATCCTTTTAGATCACCCCCCCCCCCACACACACACACACACACACACACTCCCACTATACTGCACTTGTTAAAAATAGCAAACACGTTTCCAAAGATCATTTTAAAAATGTATAAAACTGTATTATATGGATGCCACGTCTGTCCTTAAAGGTCAAGTTTGCCTTTTATTTTTAATAACCTGATTTATACTTTTAATTCTCCTTTTTCACAGACTGCTGAAAACAATACAAGGATGTCAACGGGGGTGGGAAAAAAAACAAAATTAATTCAAAATTCTAACTTCCAAACCTTAAGAACACACCGCGGATAACACATTCCTGCATTTTACGATCGCCCATATCTGACAGCATTCTGCAGAGATAATACACCGTGCATGATATCAGCCGTAAACCAACTGAGGTGTGGGAGCGTCTGCATGTGCCGTGCATCCCACATCCACCACACTACAGACTCGCCTTGGATCCTGGATGGCAACCATACAAACAGACAAGTGGTCCATGTCCACCTCTCAGAAGTAATCATCTACACTCACTGGCCACTTTATTAGGTACACCTGTTCAATTGCGTGTTAAGACAAATAGCTAATCAGTCAATCACATGGCAGCAAATCAATGCATATAGGCATCTAGATGTGGTGAAGAAGACTTGCTGAAGTTCAAACTGGGCATCAGAATGGGAAAAAAGGGGATTCAAGTGACTTTGAACATGGCATGGTTGTTGGTGCCAGATTTATATTTCAGAAACTGTTGATCAGCTGCGATTTTCATGCACAGCCATCTCTAGGGTTTTCAGAGAATGGTCCAAAAAAGAGAAAATATACAGTCAGAGGCAGTTGTGTGGACAGAAATGCCTTGTTGATATCAGAAGTCAGAGGATAATGAGCAGAGTGGTTGAATGGCTGACTGTGTGATGCTGTCGTGTCAATATAGACCAATATCTCTGAGGAATGTTTCCAACACCTTGTTGAATCTATGCCACAAAGAATAGTTCAGAAGGCAAAAGGGGATCCAACTTGGTACTAACAAGGTGTATCTAATAAAGTGGCCAGCGAGTGTATTTCTATCTGCAGCAGCCACGTGAAATCTGAGCATCCCCTTGGTCTTCTCCAGTTGCTGGAGTCCTCAACACTGAGGCCAAATCAAGCGAAGAGACAAAGATGACATTCCCTCACAATGCAGCAGGTCCACCTCATCTCAGTTTCCCAAAATAACAGTTTGTTTGACAGTCATTCCAGTGGTTCTTAAAGGCTAAAATTTGCCGAGGGTGCCTTATTTGACCTGATGTGACCATTATATTGTATTCACAACATGCTCATGCCCTATTAAATTAAATCTATGCATATATGACAGATTTGAGTAATATCAAAAAATGTCACCACTTGTGTTTTAATGATTTCAGTTTGAAAAGGTGGATTTTCAGATCACATTTAGCCAAGTATTTTTCTATCATTTAAATGAAAACTAAGCAAGTTCATTTTATAATCCATTTATATTATAATGTAGACATATTACAAACATGTGTTTTTGCACATATTACTAGTTGTTACCTTGGTCCTCATGTCAAGTTACCTCATATATGTATAGTTGTATGTAAATGTTTGGGCACCCCTGATGATTTCCATGATTTTTCCTTTATAAATTATTGGTTGTTTGGATCAGCAGTTTCAGTTAAATACATCATATAGCAGACAAACAATTTCAATTTCAATTTTTCAATTCATTTTCATTTATATAGAGCCAAATCACAACAGAGCTGCCTCAAGGCGTTTCACACAAGTAAGGTCTAACCTTACTAACCACCAGAGCAGCAGTGTTAAGGAAAAACTCCCTCTGAGGAAGAAACCTCAAGCAGACCAGACTGTAAGGGGTGACCCTCTGCTTGGGCCATGCTACAGACATAAATTACAGAACAATTCACAAAACAAATATACAGGAAATGCTGTTGGTGCACAGGACAGGAGGGTCTCCAGCACAAATACCACACCCATCTCTGGATGGAGCTGCACCTTAAACAGAGCTAAAAAACAGAATCAGGCATCAGAAAGACAAGAAATACAGTATAATTTGTCAGCATTAAACAACAAGAAAAACAGGAAATACTAAGGTAATCGCTGGCCACTAGCCCTAAGCTTCACTAAAAGACCCAGAATTTAGGTAAAGTTAAAAGAGTAAAAAGCGTAGAACTATACTATGCCAGTATTCTAGCCATACAAAAGGAAAAATAAGTGTCTCTTAAGTCTGGACTTGAAAATCTCTACAGAATCTAACTGTTTTATTGATGCAGGGAGACCATTCCACAGAACAGGGGCACGATAAGAGAAAGCTCTATGACCCGCAGACTTCTTAATCATCCTAGGGACACAAAGTAGTCCTGCACACTGAGAACGCAAAGCCAGGGCCAGTACGTAAGGTTTATTTAGGTCAGCTAGGTAGGGAGGTGCCAGTCCGTGAACAATTTTATAGACTAGTAGCAGAACCTTAAAATCTGATCTCACTTGGACAGAAACCCAGTGGAGAGATGCTAAAATGGGTGTAATGTGGTCACAATTTATGCTTTGTGTCAAACGTCTGGCTGCAGCATGTTGAACCAATTGAAGAGCCCTAATTCTGGACTGCAGTAAACCAGAAAATAGAACACTGTAGTAGTTCAATGTAGAAGAGATAAATGCTTGGATCAGGGTCTCAGCATCAGCCATAGACAGGATGGGATGAATCTTTGCTATATTTCGCAAGTGGAAGAAAGCGCAAGTCCTAATATTTCTAATGTGGAGATCAAAAGACAATGTAGGATCAAAAATTACCCCAAAGTTCTTCACTTTGTCAGTGTGATGTATGACACATGAGCCTAGGCTAAGCAGTAGCTGGTGAAATTGATGCCGATGTCTCACTGGACCAAGAACCATCATTTCAGTCTTATCAGAGTTTAAAAGAAGGACGTTTCTAGACATCCGACTTCTCACTGATGCAAGGCAAACTTCTCAGGATTTTATGTGAATGAGATTACCAGCAGTTATCGGCATGTATAACTGAGTATCATCAGCATAGCAGTGAAAAGTAATCCCAAAGTGCCGCAATATGTGCCCAAGGGGTGCTATTTAAAGGGAGAAAAGCAGGGGGCCTAAGACGGACCCCCGTGGAACCCCAAATTTCATGTCACTAAGGTTAGTGGTAGTGTTACTGTACAAAACACAGTGAGAACGCCTGGTCAAGTATGACATCAACCATGCAAGGGCACTCCCAGTAATCCCAAAATGATTGTCCAGTCTATTGAGTAGAATACGATGATCCACGGTATCAGATGCAGCAATGAGATCTAACAGCACCAGAACCATAGTGGTGTCCGAATCCCTTGCAAGCAGAAGATCATTCACCACTTTAGTTAGAGCCGTCTCTGTGTAATAATATTTTGTAAAAGCAGACTGCAGTGGCTCAAAGAGATTATTCTCAGTAAGATAGTCCATGAGTTGCCGTGACACCACTTTTTCCAGAATTTTAGAGCATAATGATTCAATATTGGCCGATACTTTTTCAATACACTAGGGTCAAGATTGGGTTTCTTAAGTAATGGTTTAATCACTGCAGATTTGAAACATTTAGGAACAGATCCAGAAGTTAAAGAAAGATTAATAATTTCCAGCACAGTTGGCCCAAGAGTGGGCCACAGGTCCTTAAACAGTTTTGTTGGTATAGGATCAAATAAACAGGTTGTGCTTTTTGTTGATGTTACAAGTTTTGTCAGCATCCCCAGAGAGATACTCTCAAATTCTCAAATTCAGTGCTAAATCAACTCTATCACAGTGTAAAATAAACTCTTATTGGAGTAGAAACACTTGATTTGACAAGACAGTAGAGCCTATTTCACTCTATAATAGAGTGTATTTTACCCTGTTTAGGCTGGCACCAAATGTTATCCCGGCAGCGTAAATTTTACACTGCAAAATGTACTGTGCAGTGTTTAGATTTGTTAATCAAAGGCCATAACTCTGCCAATATGTGTCAATCTTGTAGGATATGATATGTGTATTACCAACCTATAACAGGGAATTGTACCACATTTCCTAAAATTCCTACTAAAATAATGCAGGCATACACTCATGAAAGTGATGGAGTCAATATTTGTTAATCAAAGGCATTAACTCCGGTAAAATGGGCCCAACTCGAATGATATGATAATATGCATATTACCAACCTATAACAAGGACTTGTAGCAAGTTTCACAAAATTCCTGCAAAAAAAAACAAACAAAAAAAAACACGAAGAGTTGATATCAGAATACAGGCATCCACTCATGAAATTGATGGAGTGTAGATTTGTTAATGAAGAGCCATAACTCTGGTAAAATGCGCCCAACTTGAACTATAATAACTGATAATATGTCTATTACCAACCTATAACAAGGACGTGTACCACGTTTCATGAAATTCCTCCCAAAAAATGGGAGGAGCTGATTTCAGAATGCAGGCACCCACTCATGAAACTGATGGAGTCTATATTTGTTAATCAAGGGCCATAACTCTGGTAAAATGGCCCAACATGAACAACATAATAATATGTATATTACAAACATGGAACAAAAAAAAAAATGTGTGAGGAGTTGATTTATAATGCTTATACCCTTTTTGGGATGGATGGGTGGACGGATGAACGGACAGACAGGCAGATGGACAGAGGGACAGAAACCACCACAACATCATCCCCCTTTGGGCCTTAGGCCAGCGGGGAATAAAAAAAACTGAAGTGTGATAATGCCTATGTCTGGTTCAGGGTTGATATAAAGAAGAAGAAGAAAAACATGTTTTAGCCACATTTCTTCCGAAGTATTTGTACTACTACCCTGCCATCAGTTACAACTTAGTTTTATTGTTTTTAGTGACAGATGGACTTTTACATCTCTGGGGTCCATAGATATGACAGTGTGTTAGATCTTTTTTTTCAACAAATCAATCTAAATAAACAATAGATTATTCAACAACTTCCTGAAACTCCAACTTTTTAGCTGTAGTTTCCATCTTTGCTTGAGATGATCTATCACTCACAGCCAATCGCAGAGGCCAGAGAATATGACATGGTTTTGCAACATCACTGGCTTTCTGTGTTTACAATTGCTGCAGCATGTGTCAGTCTCGGATGTGTCAGTAAACTAGTTTAGCAATGCAGACATCAGAGTTTCAGTCATTGAGGGATTTCATTTATATGGCAAGAATTTCTATGAAAAGACAAGACATCCAATAGATGCTGGTAAGTGATGTTATTTTTCAACTATGTTCATTTGTAGTGTGCCAGCTCTATGTAGTGCACCTCCCAGTGGACAGCGCTGCTATGCTGCATGAGACATATTGTATTTTTAGAAATTTATTATACATTGATGTACAATCTTCCTGTCTATCTTTTGTCTACAGTCTTTCATATATTACACTACTTTTGTGACCCAAAGATGTTGGTAAATCCATTCCTAATGCTGTTTATCCACATGAATGGTGGTGGTCTTTTGGCTGATCCCAAGTGTTCAGGGTCACCACAGCAGATCCATCACAGATCCACATTGGGATTTTGCACTAGCTTTATACCGGATGCCCTTCCAGGCACTACTTCAGTTTTACCTGGAGATACACACACAACTACTGGCCTTCTGTAGAGTTCTCCACTCTAATTACTAACCAGGACTCTCTTTAGCTCCTGAGATTTGACAGGATCAGGCATACATAGAGCAGTTCATCAACAATTAGGTCACCCAGAGGCTACCAGGTCACCCCTCTGTTCTGTTCTGTCAGTTTGATATGTTATTCCTACGACAAAGTTATGGTGAAATGCCAAATATTAGGTCTGTATCTTGCAAACCTTTCAAGTTACAGCCTTTTGAATTTTTTTGTGAATTGTTTGTGTGTTTTCTACCAATTTGCACGTTAATAATGAGCTCCCTATATGCCTCACAGCTTTGAAACTGCTCATGTCAGGCTAACATTTGGTTTAGAGTTTGGAAATGTTGGCAGTTTTGGTGTATCTAGTGTGTTCTGCCTTCCACAAAAGCCTCAGAATGGTAGAAAACCCAAAGTTTTACGTTGTTCGTATCTTGATTAGTTCAAAAACAAATAAATATTCTAGCTATGGCTATAGAACTTTTTGTATGATGGTTTGTTATATAATGGAGCATATTTACACATTTAAATGATACACCAGGTTGTTTTATCAAAATTTAAGCCCTCGTCACACATAGCAAGAATGTGGAGGAACCATTCCGACATAGCAAATACTGCCATAATCTGACGCAGTCTGGAGAAAAAGAGGCATGGTCAGCAGTGGTCCGCACGCATCCGGACTGTCTCGTACACACCTGCAGAATGCAGCCCAAACATATTCCAGACTACAGTCAGATGACCCAGACTGCTGTCAGACGGCACCGACATTAGAGCTGTCACTCACTCACTCACCCACGCAATCAAATCTGTGCTTGTCCTCCCATTCCCTGCGCTAAACTGACCTCTCATCAGTGTGTGTCTCATATGACGGACTGCGCATGTGTGAGTGATGAGCGTGTGTCCACTCAGCTCCACACGTGTTGACAATGGCTGAACGAGCCGCGTGTGCCTGCATGTGTAGAACAGGTGATCAATGCAATGTGCGAGTGTGTGACTGAAATGTTTGCCCAGCTGCGTGTATATGTGTCCATAAACGCTATACCAGCCACACAGCACAGGAGCTGTCCATCCACAGAGCACACATAAAGGGTCACAGCTGTCAGTGAAAAATCCCTTTAGGTGTTTGATCAGTATATAACTGCATTGCTAGATTTTATTCATCCAGCTGGACTCAGTAATGGCTGCTGAACTGTGCTGGCAGTGCGCCAACTTCCCACATGTGCGCAACATTCAGGTGCAGCCAGTGGACTTTCTTTTTTTCTCTTTTTTAAACTCTTTTTGTGGCCATTTCACTTGATACGCATTTTAACACATTGTTCCCAATATCTCATTCTCTTTGAGGTCCCCATGTTCCTTGCTTATAAATGAGTTTGGTTTAGGAGTGAGAAAATAACTAACATAGGAAGTTGTATTACCTTTCAACAAAAATGTTGAGAATCTTAACACGGCACTTCACATGGGATTTATTCATACCAGAGGTGGATTATGTATTTGTCATCTGATCGACGTTGCTAGCACACAGTGCAGCCAGGTGAAAGGGATTTGACCAGCTGTCTGTGCTGCGCTGTGGAACACGGGGTACCGGAGGTGAGTTACATGTTTATTCATGTCGTCATGTGCTGGGCAACATATCCACCTCATACTTTTTACAGACTTAGGAGGTGAACATGTAATAATATGTGCATTACAGCGGTGACATCCTGTTCAGCTGCGTTGCGGTGCTGCACCGAGCCTCTGATGCGCGTACAGTGCCACATACATGTTATTGCATAACATTTCTATTACCCTCCCTAGCCGGGGTCCAGTGCAACTGAGAAAAAAGATAATGAGAAAAAAAATAATAATTTTGAGAAAGTGTCAACATAAGCCAATCTTTGTCACCCCAGATGCCTGCATGCCGGCAAGTCTGTGGACCCCAGAGGGTTAACGCCAAGCAATGTTGACCCATCCACTGTCATCCATCCATCCATCCATCCATCCATCCATCCATCCATCCATCCATCCATCCATCCATCCATCCATCCATCCATCCATCCATCCATCCATCCATCCATCCATCCATCCATCCTTTTTATAAATGCACATATTCCAGTTAAGGGTCACAGGGGAGCTGGGGGCTATCCCAGCAGTCTTTGGCCAAGAGACGTCATACACCCTGGACAACCACCAGTTTATCATAAGGTTGGCACTCATTTTTTCATTACTGATCAAATTCATTTTTCTATTTTTTTTTTCAAACAAAGCCATAGTCTAATGTGGTGAGAGCACTTATAGGCTTTGTATAATACTTTAATAGAAATATGGTTGCAAATAAGTGAAAACAAACAAAACAGTTTCAGGTCAATAAACTACTGGGCTCTGTGCCAGTTATTTTAAATGGATAGGAATAACTGATGGCCACGACGTATCTCAGCTTTCCCACAGACAGACCATCTGGACATGCCACACAGAACATAGACCACCTCACTGGACATGACTCACAGAGTATCCAAGTGTGCACATATGGAATTCTGTAGCATACGTCACAGAAGTCTAAAGCTAGCAATTTCAGGCCTAAATTCTGGTTATAGGAGGGATAATTGTGGGAGCTGTGGGTCTTTAACATGATCCCTCAACCATAATTGCAAAAGTTAGCTAAAAACAGAATATGAACAATATAAACCCTTGCGGATTGGCTTGTTCTGTAAGATCCTCCTCGCCAGTGGACTTCTAATCACTGAGTGGACAACCGTGCTGACCAGCAGCTATAAGGTAAGCAGCTAATGGCATAATAGGCATCTTAAAATGTTTATTTGCATTTAGTAATAAAAAAAAATGTTAGAACTGCAGGGTCCATGCTGCCAGACAGTTATAATGACATTTTCACTTGCTCATCGGTGTTTTTGATTGTTTGTGTTTTGCAGATAGACCCAATTACAATGAAAGGCATCAGAGGGCTGATGCAAATCCCGTGCATTGTGCACACTGTGATATATCCATGTATGATAGTTCATGTTCATAGTACTTGCGGTTTGCATGTGCACAGTGCTTTGATGACATAAACTGTTGAAAATTTGTTTCTTTGAATTCTTGAAATTTTTGTTGAAAGGTAACACAACTTCCTATGTTAGTTATTTTCTCACTTCTAAACCAAACTCATTTATAAGCAAGGAACATGGGAACCTCAAAGAGAATAAGATATTGGGAACAATGTATATTTGAACAAATCTTAGTTCTTTTTATGACTTCCTTGTGACTTCATCATTATAACCAATCATTGATAAATATTTTGCTGATCAGTATAAACTTTAGGTCATCTCTGCACCCCTATTGGTTGTAGAGATAGACCAGAAAATGTTGTTCACATCAAATTTTTGTTGACCGTGACCTTTGTCCTGCCCTCTCCCAAAGATAACCATCTTGAGATAACTGCCCAAGTAATATTTCCACTAATTTTGGTGGAAATTCGTCAAGCCTTTTTTTGTTCATTGACAGCCACTCACACACACGATCAATTACAATACTTCACAACGCTACAATGCTTCACCACAGTGATTTTATTTATTGTTTCTGGCAATGAAACAGAAGTTTTTTTGTTAAAAAGACAACTTGAAATTTCAGCTATATGCCAGAGAGCACGTAGGAGGCGGAGCCTATATTTGATTGTGTTTAACTTTTTCTCTGTTCCACTCACCCTCGAAGCTAAGTCGTAATGCAACAGACAAACTTTGCACAATGCACAGTTTTTACAATCACATTCACAGAAGCCTATAACTATTTCAAAATATTCGGGTACAAAATGTAGAGTTTTTTTGTTTGTTTATTTTTTTATTGGAATGCTTTTTTAATGCCTTTTTGTCAACAGGTTATAACCTCAAATGAAAAAAAAAAGACCTCTTCACAGCGTTTAACCTGTGTTGTGTTCTGTTGTGTTTTATTGGCTCAAAAATCACAGGTTGTGGGTTTTATTGGAATATATATATATATATATATATATATATATATATATATATATATATATATATATATATATATATATATGTGTGTGTGTGTGCTGACTAGAGACACAAATGATGGCTCAGTACACACGACATGCCACATTACAAACACAGAGACCACAGCCAGGACAGGTATATTAATAAGTACTACAGTACCTACATGCACAATCACAAAACAAATAACTAAAAAATAATGATCAAATAACAGAGAGTGACACAGTGGTGTGTACGCTGCACTGACAGGGAGCGTGTCCGCTGACAGCAGCTGCTTTTGAGATCTGTGGTTCTGGATGTCCCAGCTGGGGAACACGTACCATATTTGGATGGACATGACCTAACAACTGTCCACTGTAACGCGCGTGTGTCTGCTTGCTGTCTTCATGTGGACATACATAAAAACATATAGCTCTGTTGTGACAGGGCTGAAGCAAGCGAGTGCACAGCGCACACATTGACAGGCTGCCACCGCTGAAACAGACTGTCAGATCATAAAATGCAGTGGGTGATCTGAATGTCATGTCACCCACGTCAGGTCTGTTCCACATGACGTGGTGTCTGTCAGACACCACCACAGACACCGCCACAGACACCGCCACATCTGCTGGCCATCTGCTGATCGATAAGGGGGATTCAATAAAATGCATTGTTTTTATGATGTTGTTTTATCTTTTTTAAATACACTGATAAAAGAGAATGTTTGAACCAACTTTAAAAAATGTGTTACAATTTGTGAAAACCTGAATGAATGTTGTTTGAACTTATGTTTATAAGTTAGAGTTGATTTAACTTTCAAACTTAAGTTCAAGCAACTTCATTCATTCATAAGTTAGAGTTGATTTATCTTTCAAACCTAAGTTCAATATATATATATATATATATATATATATATATATATGTGTGTGTGTGTGTATATATATATGTGTGTGTATATATATATATATATATATATATATATATATAGGGAGGACGAGCAACAGGAAGACAGGGACCAGAAAGGAGAGCAGGAACAGATGTAGCCAGTAAAGTAGTAGTGAGTAGTATGTCTAGTATTTATATTTGTGTATTTATATTTGCAAACTGTTTGTTGTTGTTGTTTTTTTTTTACTTTCACTTTTGAATCACTGTGTGCTGCTATACAATGCAACTGGGACCTGCTTCTTTCTATAATCTAATCATGTGTGTGTGTGTATATATATATATATATATATATATATATATATATATATATATATATATATATATATATATATATATATATATATACACACACACTGAAGATTATTGAATAAAATGACCATACGTTAAGTTCAGGCTTGCCAAGAACACTGAGTGGGAATGTAACATGGCATTTTATGGTATATCATGTACAGAATGCAACACACTTTGTTCCCCAGAACACATGTGCACAAAACATTTATTGCACACTAACAACAAATTATAGACAAGGAAAAAAAAAGTTTTTTTTTTTTTAAGGATCTTGCAAACATTCATCATTTCCTGTGATGTCAAGCATGTTTGTGAGAATATCACTGACTGTATTCCCCTGTTGTTCTGCAGATATCATTGTAGGATGATAATAAGAGGAGAAAAATTTTTAAAAAGCACAATGGTGAAGGATGTTTCCACTTGGAAACTAATTATCAAGCTAAGCTGTGACTTCATCCTCATCAGCCTGGCCCCACCATTAATCTTGTGCTGTCGTCCACTTCACTAAATCCTGTGTTACACTATCTCACATTTACTTCATCAGCTCCAGCGCGGCTGTAATTAATGATTTCTCATGCCCTTCCCCAGCTCAGCTCACCATGTGTCCTCCTGCTAATCACACTCTGCAAGGAAAAAAAGGGAGCAGGAGAGGATAGGAGGCAAGGAAAGGAAAGGATTGGCGAGAGAAAGCAGCGTGTACACACCTTTAATACCTGAGCTGACAATGAGCTTCGTTCAGATGACCATGTGACAAGATGGCGACTGTGTGTGTGTGTGTGTGTGCATGTGATTTGGATGGTATGTGACAGAAGACAGAGGCAGAGTGCAGAACAGACACTCGGTTTGATGAGGGAGTGTTTGCTCTGTAACACATCTCAAACCCAACAGCACCTGTTCTTTTTACAGTGGTCTGTCACTTCCTGGCAGTTCTGATACCAAGATACCGTGCTAATGAGAGAGAAGGGGGGGTTGTCACTCTCTTTAAAGCACACACACACACGTTCTTTCTGTTGCTCGCACAAACACATGGACTCCGTTTGCTACAGAAGCAGGCGATGATTTTCATGGACGCCTGCAGGCTACAGTGTTTCATCACAAACAGGAGAACGTGTTTACTGCGGCGACGCAAAGCAGTCTTAGTGATAAAACTTCAACTTTACCAATAGTGCAGCAGATAACTGAAACAATCCTTCACTTGGTGATACAAGCATCAGATTTGGCATGAATGTTCTTCATAAATCAGTGTTATTTAATATGGCGGACAGGTAGGGGTTAATGAAGAATTACACAGGGGTCAAAATTTAAAAATGCTCCAATTATACTGAAAGCTATACCACATTATGTGTCTGATCACAAAGATTCCAAAAAGGTATAGTTTGGACTATCTATGACTGAATGTTATGGAGTTATGGGGTAAAAAGAGCAAAAATGGTGACAAAGGTCAGTTTCAGTTTTTACGGTGGGCAAAAGTTAAAGTTCCTTCAATTTTGGTAAAACGTGATGCAAATTATTGGTTGAGCTAATAGGATTAATAAGTGGAATAGTTTTGACTGTGATAAATGCTTGGTTTGCAAAGTACATGTCAAATAATGTCGACCTACATTGAATTCTATGGCATGTGAAATATGTTACCCTGTAATATAACAACTGAGCATGACACATGGTGCAAACAATTCCTTTTTAAAAAACAATTAACTCAACCAATAATTTGCATCACATTTTACAAAAATTGGAGCAACTTTAACTTTTGACCCCTGTACAAACTGAAATTGACCTTTGTCACCATTCTTGCTGTTTTTATCCCATAACTCCTGATCATTCAGTCATAGATAGGCCAAACTATATATTTTTGGAATCTTTGTGATCAGACACATAATGTGGTATATCTTTCAATATGATTGGAGGATTTTTCAATTTTGATCCCTGTGTAATTTTTCATTGACCCCTACCTGGCCGCCATATTGGATTTTCAAGTGCCCCACACTTTTTCTCAAACATTGATTTATGAAGAACATTCATGCCAAATGTGATGCTTGTATCACAACAATTCTGGCCAAAAATCAAACTTATCTTCTCCACTACAAGTTAAATGTGTAAAATGTAGTCCGGCACTGGAAGAGGCAACCACTGTGGCAGCAAAACTTTGGTTTCATTGCAACAGTGGCCAACAGGGGCCACAACACTCCCAAATGAAAGGGATCAAAAGGCTGTGAGGGAGGTTTAGCATTATTATTATTATTATTATTATTATTATTATTATTATTATTATTATTATTATTATTATTATTATTATTACCATCAATGTCTTCATATATAAATTTCTCCCAAAATTCCAAATATTTTTCTGATCAGTGTAAGCAGTTGATCAAATCTCTGGCCACACTGGTAGTGGAGATATTATGGTCAACATGTTTTGGGTTTGTCTGAAGACACAAACCCAAGCAACATTCCATTTTTGTTGTAGGTACCATATTTGTTACAGAGTGCACGTCGTGTTTTTCTTTTTGTTGTTTTATTCATTTATTTATTTTTTTTTGTAGTTTGGTATTTCCTGTGACTTATACTCTGATGCAGATGACACATTTGTTAATAACAGTGGCGGCTAGTGAAAAAATAATCTTGGTGGGGCTGGTGTGCCAATAGATTTGCCTGCCTAGTCCAGTACAAAAGAACAGTCAGAAAATGACTAGAATTCCACAATATTCAATGGTACAAATATTTCACGAGGTCAAATTAAATTAAATAAAACAAAATAAATATTCATTCCATTGAAAGAATGTAAAAACATTCATTATTTGTTTTACATAATAGCTTGTCATTTGATATTTTAGTAATTTATAAACAACAGAAAAGGGACTTACATTTTGGTGTTCCACTGCTGCTAAAGTTCAAATTATGAAGTCCGTTGATGCTGTGCACTGATTTGGACTTCCATAAAAAAAAAAAAAACTTTGTGTCATTCCTTCGTCCAGCCAAAAATCATATCAGCTTTTCATCTGAACAGCTCTTCATGCATCCAGACGGCTTACACCGGAGTCCCAAGGTTCTTTAACTTACTCCAGCAGAACACACGGAGACAAATAATAAATACAACCCAAACATCGGTGGGGTTTCTGTTTCCACCAAAAACTGTAGCACTTTGATAAAACCACAGGCAACCCAAGCCATTAAATTTGGCAATGCCAATTGGCCAAATATTTATTATCTTCCTTAGCAACATACACAATTGGTCATTTCATGGCACTTCAAGGGGCAGATTAGTGAGCGCCCAAGAAGAGAAATGATATGTTCTGTGCTTCTGTCAGTGGAAATGCACTGTCAAATGAGTGTCACTTGGTGGAAATGTTTTAATAATTTAAAGTCTATGTAGGCACATACTATTATGTGCGGCTTCGCCTCGTTGAATAGTTTGTTCCAGCTTTCGCCTCATGAAATATTTGTACCATTGAAATCATAAAGATTCATTATTTCTATAATGTATATACGAGTATATATATATATAAAGGTCAATCTATGTGTGTATATATGTGACAGACACACACAGTTACCCTTATATATGAGATCATGACTCACTCACTGGAGTCCTTATTTTCACAGTTCACATAGTACTCAGGTCAGGTAACAAGCATCACACTTTACTTACTATGTAGTAGCAGCTGGTGAGGGTGGGCTTTAATTAGGATCCGAACGGGCCAGTGCGCACTGCATACGAGTTAAGGTGTGCATTTTTGACTTAAAATGTACCTGATGTATACAGCATGCAGACTGTCGAGATGCCTCCCAAGAAGCAAGGGGCGTAAAACCCAAGTGCTAAACGGATGAAATGTAATAGAAGTGGGAAACATCTGCAGAGACATTAAAAACATTATATATCTCACAGCATTGCCATGATATGACATGCTATCACCTTTTTATCATTGTTCACTTGAGTCTCATGAATGTCACAAATTGCTCTATGAAAATTAATGATGACAACATACACACAATGCAGTGCAACTTACTACACCTCAACTCTCCCTCTATATATATATATATATATATATATATATATGTCACGGCGGAGCTGCATGGCGCAAAGAAACGCCGTGATGAAGCCTTCCAGGACATGTTTGGGCATGTCCAGCTCATGCACAATCACAATCGGATATTCACACGACTGGAAAGCAACCAGAATCCGTCTGAAATCCCCCTGAAAGCCGTCCTGTGAGACCAACAAGGAGGTGGTTTTGTGCCGCGTAATGAACGGCTCCGTGGCACGTCCCTCTGCTTCTTTTTCAATGAAAAAAACTCTTGTATTGGTGGAATGTGCCGAAAAAGTACTGATGTCCACGTCTTCTGCCTTTTTGTGAAAGTCAGACGAGGTCCCAGATCAACAAAGCCTTCACGTTGAAAATGATCTGGTTGTTTCAGCGGGGTGTCAGCCTGTCGATGGGGGCTGGGAGCGCGCCGCGCTCTCAGGAGTTGTGGGCAGTCCTTAAAGCGGCAGTAACACTCCGTAATCTGTTTAATCCCCATAAAATTGTCCCTGAAAGCCATATTAATTTTTCGAACGGTGTCCACCTGGAAGTCTCTCACAGTTTCTGGAAAAAAATTGATGCAGCAAAGCGCCAAATCGTTCAGACATTTATTCGCAATAAAAAATATATGAGAGGGGTGGACCACACCTCACTCAAAGCCTGCTCACAGGCGAATGACGCAACCGACAGGCATGAAAACTCATGCATGCCACGAGGGTTCAAGCTTGTCTGACGCAATCACACATGATTCAAATCCATATGCTTTTTAAAAAAAATAATAAGGTCGGATACTTTTCTAATAGACCTTGTATATATATATATATATATATATATATATATATATATATATATATATATATATATATATATATATATATATATATAAACAAAAAGTTAGCTTCAATAACAGTCAGCAAACTGAAAAATTATCTTTTATAAAGCTAAAGTGATAAACCACCCAAAAATGATCAGAAGCTACAGCTAACCGATAACTTCTAGCATTGTCTACGACCACTTCTGGTAGCATCAAAGGTGTCCAGAGATCCAAACAATGAGTCAACACTTCAGTCTTTGAGCGACTTGCAAACTACTGGAAGCTCCTGTTTACTACATAGCTTCCAGCAGTGAAGCTCAACTCTCTACTCAGTAACAGTGTTGCCGTGAGGCGGCGGTCTTGGAAAATAAAGCAGTGCTGACTTATGGTTTTGATTTAAAAATAAAATTAATACTGATAGAATAACTCCATTAATGTCAATTCTGTCATTTGTACAAAGTTAAAATATAACATATATCTTTTAATTTTAAATAATTTTTATCTGATTTTGATTTGATTTATAAATAAAATTTGATTTATAAATAAAATTAATACCGATAGAATAACTCCATTAATGTCAATTCTGTCATTTGTACAAAGTTAAAATATAACATATATATCTTTTAATTTTAAATAATGCACTAATTCTGAAGTTCTGTAACAAAACACAGACAGATGCCAAAGGCATTATGGGTAAAATGTGCCTCTTCTAACACTGATTAGTTGACTCATTCATTCTATGTAAAAACAAACACGTTAATGTGAGGTGTGTGTGTTGGTGTTTACATATACGTAAATGTGCTTTTGTAAAATATGCCTTTTTTTGTTTGTGATAAAAAAGCCATTTGTCAAGTTGTTATTTGACAACTGTCTGATATAACCGGGGTCAAAATAAATAGAACACTGCCATCTACTGGCGTCCAGATGCTCATATTGCCGTGAACACTAATGGCAGTAGAGACCGTGAAAACTTGCCAAAACAAAATTCCAGATAATCCGTGTCTGCTACATTTAAAATGTATGGAATTTAATAAATGCAAACTGAATTTCAGACATTTTATATATATTACTCTGGAAAAAAGATGACAGACTGTTTTACATAAGCAGGACTCTAAAGAGCAAACAGGAATCGATTGCAATGATTCCATCCATCCACCCATTTTCTTCCGCTTTATCCGGAGTCGGGTCGCGGGGACAGCAGCTCAAGCAAAGCCGCCCAGACCTCCCGATTCACACACACCTCCTCCAGCTCCTCCGGGGGAACCCCAAGGCGTTCCCAAGCCAGCTGAGAGATGTAGTCCCTCCAGCGTGTCCTGGGTCTTCCCCGGGGCCTCCTCCCAGTGGGACGTGCTCGGAACGCCTCTCCATCGAGGCATCCAGGGGGCATCCGGAAAAGATGCCCGAGCCACCTCAACTGACTCCTTTCGACGTGGAGGAGCAGCGGCTCAACTCCGAGCTCCTCCCGAGTGACCGAGCTCCTCACCCTATCTCTAAGGGAGTGCCCAGCCACCCTGCGGAGGAAACTCACCTCGGCCGCTTGTACTCGCAATCTCGTTCTTTCGGTCATGAGCCAAACCTCATGACCATAGGTGAGGATCGGAACGCAGATCGATCGGTAAATCGAGAGCTTTGCCCCCCCTACTCAGCTCTCTCTTCACCACGACGGTCCGATACAGCGACCGCATCACTGCAGATGCTGCACCAAACCGTCTATCGATCTCACGCCCCATCCGTCCCTCACTCGTGAACAAGACCCCGAGATACTTAAACTCCTCCACTTGAGGCAAGGACACTCCACCGACCTGAAGAGGGCAAAGCACCTTTTTCCGGTCGAGAACCATGGCCTCGGATTTGGAGGTGCTGATTTTCATCCTGGACGCTTCACACTCGGCTGCAAACCGCCCCAGTGCACGCTGAAGGTCCTGATTTGACGAAGCCAACAGAACCACATTGTCCGCAAACAGCAGAGACGAGATTCTGTGGTTCCCAAACCAGACCCCCTCTACACCCTGGCTTTGCCTAGAAATTCTGTCCATAAAAATAATGAACAGAACCGGTGACAAAGGGCAGCCCTGGCGGAGGCCAACGTGCACTGGAAACAGGTTTGGCTTACTACCGGCAATGCGAACCAAGCTCCTGCTGCGGTCGTACAGGGACTGGATAGCCCTTAGCAAAGGACCCCGGACCCTGTACTCCCGGAGCACTCCCCAAAGGGTACGCCGAGGGACACGGTCGAATGCCTTCTCCAGATCCACAAAACACATGTGGACTGGTTGGGCAAACTCCCATGAACCCTCGAGCACCCGATGGAGCGTGTAGAGCTGGTCCAGTGTGCCGCGACCAGGACGAAAACCACACTGCTCCTCCTGAATCCGAGGTTCAACCATCGGTCGAATTCTCCTCTCCAGTACTCTGGAATAGACCTTACGGGTAGGCTGAGGAGTGTGATCCCCCTATAGCTGGAACACACCCTCCGGTCCTCCTTCTTAAACAGAGGGACCACCACCCCGGTCTGCCAATCCAGAGGCACTGTCCCCGATCGCCACGCGATGTTGCAGAGGCATGTCAACCAAGACAGCCCCACAACATCCAGAGACTTAAGGTACTCAGGACGGATTTCATCCACCCCAGGAGCCTTGCCACCGAGGAGCTTTCTAACCACCTCAGTGACTTCAGCCTGGGTAATGGATGAGTCCGCCTCTGAGTCCCCAGTCTGTGCTTCCTCTTCGGAAGACATGACGATGGGATTGAGGAGATCCTCGAAGTACTCCTTTCACCGCCCAACAACATCCCCAGTCAGGGTCAACAGCTCCCCACCCGCACCGTAAACAGTGCTGGTGGAGAGCTGCTTCCGCCTCCCAAGGCGTCGGACGGTTTGCCAGAATCTCTTCGAGGCCGACCGATAGTCCTCCTCCATAGCCTCCCTGAACTCCTCCCAGACCCGAGTTTTTGCCTCTGCGACCGCACGGGCTGTGGCATGCATGGCCTGCCGGTACCTGTCAGCTGCCTCTGGGGTCCCACCTACCAACAAAGATAAGTAGGACTCCTTCTTCAGCTTGATGGCATCCCTTACTTCCGGTGTCCACCACCGGGTTCAGGGATTGCCGCCGTGACAGGTACCAGAGACCTTGCAACCACAGCTACGAGCAGCCGCATCGACAATGGAGGTGGAGAACATGGTCCACTCGGACTCCATGTCTCCAACCTCCCCCGGGATCTGGGAGAAGCTCTCCCGGAGGTGGGAGTTGAAGACCTCGCTGACAGAGGGTTCTGCCAGTCGTTCCCAGCAGACCCTCACGATATGTTTGGGCCTGCCAGGTCTTACCAGCTTCCTACCCTCCCAGTGGATCCAACTCACCACCAGGTGGTGATCAGTCGACAGCTCTGCCCCTCTCTTCACTCGAGTGTCTGAGACACGTGGCCGAAGGTCAGATGATACGACTACAAAGTCGATCATCGACCTCCGGCTCAGGGTGTCCTGGTGCCACGTGCACTTATGGACACCCTTGTGCTCGAACATGGTGCTCGTGATGGACAAACTGTGACTAGCACAGAAGTCCAACAACTGAACACCACTCGGGTTCAGATCGGGGAGGCCGTGCTTCCCGATCACCCCCCTCCAGGTCTCACTGTCGCCGCCCACGTGGACGTTGAAATACCCCAGGAGAACAATGGAGTCCCCAGTCGGAGCGCTATCTAGTATCCCTCCCAGGGACTCCAGGAAGGTTGGGTACTCCGCACTGCTGCTCGGCCCGTAGGCCGAGACAACGGTGAGACCTGTCCCCGACCCGAAGGCGTAGGGACGCGACCCTCTCGTTCACCGGAGTGAACTCCGACACTTGACGACTGAGCTGGGGAGCAATAAGCAATGCGACCCCAGCTCTCCGCCTCTCCCCGTGGGCGACGCCAGAAAAATGAACCCCTCTCCAGGAGTTGGGTACCAGAGCCCAAGCTGTGCGTGGAGGTGAGCCCGACTATCTCTAGTCGGTATCTCTCAACCTCCCGCACAAGCTCAGGCTCCTTCCCCCCTAGCGAGGTGACATTCCACGTCCCAACAGCCAGGGGCTGTGAGCATGGACCGGGCCGCCGGGCCACCCGCCCTCGATTGCCACCCAATCCTCTCTGCACCCGACCCCCATGGCCCCCTCTGCAAGTGGTGAACGCACAGGAGGGCGGGCCCACGTCACTCTTTCGGGCTGAGCCCGGCCGGGCCCCATGGGCTAAGGCCCAACCACCAGGTGCTCGCGCGCAAGCCCCAACCCCAGGCCTGGCTCCAGGGTGGGACCCCGGCTCCGCCATACCGGGCGACGTCACGGTCCTTGATCTTTTACTGGTCATGGAGGTTCTGAACTGCCCTTAGTCTGACCCGTCACCTAGGACCTGTTTGCCTTGGGAGACCCTACAGGGAGCACAAAGCCCCCGACAACATAGCTCTTAGGATCATCCGGGTACGCAAACTCCCCCACCACGATAAGGTGGCAGCTAGAGGGGGAGTGCAATGATTCCAATTGAATATAATGGAGAAGCAACCTGGGCTTCTTCTGGCATTTTTCACATAAACAAACACAATAACATCTATAAACCCAGAGAATATATTCATGAGAGGTTTAGGCACAATATACAAAGGGTTTAATGCTGCTGTCCATGTGGAGCCTGATCAGAGGGTTTCAAATGCATTTCTCCTGTCGTGAATGTACTGAGATTACCCATAATGCACCTGGACACAGCATGTCCACACTAAAACCTTCAAAATTAGTGCGTTATTTTAAAACAAAAACTCCCCTGTGCAACTCAGCTAATAATAATAATAATAATAATAATAATAATAACTGTTTATTTTGGGGTTTCCCAGGAATCAACACACAAAACAAAATAAACTCCAATAACAAAAGCATAAAATGCAATAATAAATGTACACTACAAAAATTCCTTATTTAAACTCACTTTATATTGTGTTTCCAACACTGTGAACCAGCAATCCATGTTCATCTTATAATTTATTTTGTCCCAACAGAATCAAATAACATCCAATGTATTGTCCATGGCATGTTTAGTTGTCAATCTTGGTTATATTTGGAATTTAACACTCCTTGTTGCGCACACCACAAGCTGAGGGCTTCTTGCACAAATCCACTGTTCACTTCTCTGTCCATGTACATTTGATGATTTATTTTGTCTAAACTGTCAACTCACATCCAATATGTTGTCCAGTGCATGCTGTCCATCTTGCTTATTTTTGGAACTCAACAGTCTTAATGGATAGACACAACAAGCTCTGGGCTTCCTGCACAAATCCACCACTGACTTCTCCGTCTGTGTCCATCGATCTATCCATTTTCTATACCTGCTTACTGCAGTTAAGGGTCACAGGAGGCTGGAGCCTATCCCAGTAGTCATAGGACATGGGGGGGGGGGGGGTAGACCCTCGACAGAACGCCAGTCTATCGCAGGGCCATTTGTGTCCATCTGATGATTTATTTTGTCTAAACAGGTGATTTTGCTGATTAGCTCATCTACCTGATGAGATGAACTAATTAGAATCAGCTGGTTGTGTGGGTGGATGGACAAATCTGTGGGAGGACTTTTACCCTCTGAAGCTGGGGTTTTCCACCTCTACATTTTGTGATTTTGTGACAGGTGTGACTTTGTATTCTGCGAAATACAGTACTTCAGTTGTGTTGTGAAAGTTTGTAAAACATTTCTGCGCTTGCATGTGTGATCTGAATTTGAAGCAGACATGATATCAACTTAATTTTATATGTGGTTATGTTAGTATTCTCGACATTTGCTGGCATTATTAAGTTTTTGTCTTGTCATACAACTACCAGTTGCTGAATTGACGCAGGTGTTTTTTGTATTTGTCAATGTTTTCTGCACCTGCTCGTGTTGGACCCCTTTCTCACCTGACTTAAACCGAAAGGAGAACTTGTGGGCTGTACTGAAATATGAGATTTACAACGAGGGAAGCAACACACATGTTCCAACAGTATTTTAGAGGCTGTTGTTGATGTTGTATGAAAAATTGATCATCAGCAGATAAAGAAACTGACAAGACTCCATGGATAAAGGCTCGTGGGAGTTACTGAAAAGAAGGGTGGCTGTACTGGTCACATAATATTCTTGAAATATCAGAAGTGTTTATTTGCTAATTTTGAGTTGTTTAATTGTTATAGTTACTGTAATACATGAAAATAAGTGAGATGTGAATATTGTAGTTTTTTTCATTTAGTTGCCTAATAACTGAGTAGACACATATTCATTCATTCATTTTTCAAAACCCACTAATTCCAATTAAGGCTATCCTAGCAGTCATTGGGCGAGAGGGACAGTACACCCTGGAGTACCCCCCCCCCCCCAACACACACACACCAACAATTTACAGTTTCCAGTTCACAAAACTTGCATGTTTTTGAAAGTAGGAGGAAGCCGAAGCACCCAGAAGGAGCCCATGAATACATGCAAACTCCACACAGAAATTCATCCTCGGGAATACAAATTGCCTAATAATTGTACACGAAGTGTATGACAAGTATTCTTTCTCTCATGTGCTCACATATTATTTCAGGGACCAACTCTGACCATATCAAGTGAAACAAAATGGCATAAGAAGCATTTATTATTACCACTGTAATACACAGGTAGTTTTTGCTTTTCATTTTTTTGTGGAGGATGTCACTCTCCACACGTGTCCTATTTGGACACTTCTGACACTGATGGGTTGGGTGCATAGCTGGCAAGTTATTTACGCTACAAAAATTACACTATAAAAAATTTGACCAATGGTTACCAAAAAAAAAAAAAAAAAAAAAAAAAAAAAAAAAATTGGCAACAAAGTGACACATAATATAATTCAATAGATTTTAATTTGTACAATATATATATATATATATATATATATATATATATATAAAACAAAAATATAAACGCAACACTTTTGGTTTTGCTCCCATTTTGTATGAGATGAACTCAAAGATCTAAAACGTTTTCCACATATACAATATCACCATTTCTCTCAAATATTGTTCACAAACCAGTCTGAATCTGTGATAGTGAGCACTTCTCCTTTGTTGAGATAATCCATCCCACCTCACAGGTGTGCCATATCAAGATGCTGATTAGACACCATGATTAGTGCACAGGTGTGCCTTAGACTGCCCACAATAAAAGGCCACTCTGAAAGGTGCAGTTTTATCACACAGCACAATGCCACAGATGTCGCAAGATTTGAGGGAGCGTGCAATTGGCATGCTGACAGCAGGAATGTCAACCAGAGCTGTTGCTCATGTATTGAATGTTCATTTCTCTACCATAAGCCGTCTCCAAAGGCGTTTCAGAGAATTTGGCAGTACATCCAACCAGCCTCACAACCGCAGACCACGTGTAACCACACCAGCCCAGGACCTCCACATCCAGCATGTTCACCTCCAAGATCATCTGAGACCAGCCACTAAGACAGCTGCTGGAACAATCGGTTTGCATAACCAAAGAATTTCTGCACAAACTGTCAGAAACCGTCTCAGGGAAGCTCATCTGCATGCTCGTTGTCTTCATCGGGGTCTCGACCTGACTCCAGTTCGTCGTCGTAACCGACTTGAGTGGGCAAATGCTCACATTCGCTGCCGTTTGGCACGTTGGAGAGGTGTTCTCTTCACGGATGATGCAAAGGAGATGTGTTGCACTGCATGAGGCAAATGGTGGTCACACCAGATACTGACTGGTATCCCCCCCCAATAAAACAAAACTGCACCTTTCAGAGTGGCCTTTTATTGTGGGCAGTCTAAGGCACACCTGTGCACTAATCATGGTGTCTAATCAGCATCTTGATATGGCACACCTGTGAGGTGGGATGGATTATCTCAGCAAAGGAGAAGTGCTCACTATCACAGATTTAGACTGGTTTGTGCACAGTATTTGACGGAAATGGTGATATTGTGTATGTGGAAAAAGTTTTAGATCGTTGAGTTAATCTCATACAAAATGGGAGCAAAACCAAAAGTGTTGCGTTTATATTTTTGTTGAGTATATATAGGGTGTCCCAAAAGTATACAACATTTAAAACACTCGGTTTAACCCTTAAACGCTACAAACTTAATCACTTACATTTCTTTTTTACTTGCAGAGACCCTGAAGTTTATGTTGATGCCAAGCAAGACTCAGGAAAATGCCAAGATTAACCATACTACAGCGAACAAAAATATTTGAGTTTTGGCACCAGACCAAGCGTGTCAAACAGGTGCAGTGACTTTATGCTAGACTGACAAAATGCAGGGCCAATATTGACATTGGTATGAAAAACTTTAACCTTTCAGCTTTCTATCCAGCCATAAATTTATTTCCTAGACATATGCTTTGACCATTTTCTTTGCTGATAAATATATATATATATACACGAGGTCTGTTAGAAAAGTATCAGACCTCCACAATTTCTCTGATACTTACTGGACTGGTAAGCATTGAAAGCCGAGATAGGCATGTCCAAACTTGTCCTCTGAGACTCCGAAACGGAGGTGTTCCTTTGTCTCACTTCCATAGCGAATCGGTCATTATGCACAAAGCCTCCGCACGGCTTTCCATGACAAAATCTCTTGTTAAAAGTGAAATCTGCCGGAAAATGGCTGATGTCCAGCTCTTGTGATAACCAGAGAAAGAGCACACGAGGGTCTCGTATCCACAGAGCCATCCGTTTAGAAATGATCCGGTGGTTTGTGCCTCGTCGTCGCAGCAGAGTTTATGAAAAAAATAAAAAGGACCGTTACTTTATTGACAGACCTCATGTATATATATATATATATATATATATACGGCTTTCCTTGTGAAATTGAATAGGATTTGCAAAAATCCTTTGCCGATATGACTCATCATTTGGCATGTTATTACGAAATCCAACACATTTCAACTGTTGCTTTTATGAAGATGTACTTAATTTTGTTTGTTTGTTTAGGTTTAGTTAATGTATTCAATACTTTTTAATCAAAACTGTAGAACTTAAAATCTATTCAATTATATTATCTGTCACTTTGTTGCCACTATTTTTTTTAAGTAACCTTTGGTCAAATTTTTTTGCAGTGTAATTCACTAGCTGTGTTAACCCACCCGGAAACTGAACATTCTTTGAATGGTCATTGAACGTTTGCAAACATGGCATGAACATTGGATGAACATCATATGAACAAAGAATGAGGACAGGTAATGTTTGCATGCAAACATTCACTGAACATTATACAAATGTTCCCAAATGTTCACAAACATCATATGAACAGTTGAACCAGAACATTAAATGAACATTTGTAGAATGTTCGAATGCTAACATTACCTGTCCTCATTTTTTGTTCATATGATGTTCGTGCAATGTTCCTGCTCAATATATCTACAATTCTTTTGTGATTTTTCCTATTGAGAACTAAAAATGATGTAAAACAAACTTTATAAATGTTTTAAAATTCAACAGGTTTTATTCAAATAGTAACTTGCAATGTATTTATGGAATTCACATATAAAATCAATAATGCAGAAACTTTTGAAATGATGGAAAAAACATAATGATAGAATTTATCTTTACAGAATTAAACATCATGCTCAAAAAAAAAAAAAAAAAAGAGTGGTCTCTTAATCATAGTATAGAGACTGAACAGGCAAATTAACTTGTGGAACACAAACTTCTATTTGCTAAAACAGAACGGAGTTGAATGCTGTAACTCAGCTAAGTCTTCTTCTTCTGCTCTGTTAAACAGCAGGTTTTAACCCAACCCGGTGCACTACTGCCACCAACTGGTTCATGAGTAGCACTGCAAGCAACTGTGAAGCAGCAAGTATATTGTTAACAAAATAATTTAATAGTAAATAGATCTATGTACACAAACTACTTTAAATAAAATGAATTCATTTGAATTGTATCCTCTGATAATGTTGGTCAAACCTGTTTTAAAATAAAGCACTATAGTGCTTCAGACGTTCTGTCCCAATTATTACAGTAGTTTTGTGAGACAGCATTTCTCTGAGCTGATAAACCTGCTCTGGCTTTACCTTTAACCACGAAGGAACCAAACACTTATGCTAGAAATTTAACTTAATTGGCAATACTTGAATGTATAATGTGATTACAGGAAATTATACACAATGATCACTGATGCTTTTTAATTAATTTATTTATTTTTTACCAGAATGAGTATGTTGCATTTTACATACAGAAATGATTGTATCCAGGTCTTACAATTATATTGTGTACAATGTACATGTTTTACCCTGGATAATTATAATATCATGCCTCACTGCAAACATGAATTAAGCAGATGATATTAAAGGAATCAGAAAGCAAGAAATATGTTGTAACAATTATGTGGTAACAATTCCCACCAAACACTGTTCGACTGTGACATGAAGTCATCCTCAAATGAAGCCTGAGTGAAACACTAAACTCTGGACAAATGTTCATTCTGGAAATGTGAAATCGAGTTGATTTCTGCCACTGTAATGTGTGTGACTGTTATATTCATCTCATGTTCAGCATGTTTGTTTAAAAACATGTTTGAACTGCAAGTTGTGAAGTGACCAGTAAAAAATATTATTTGTCTGTGAGCTGTTTTATTTAAATGTCAATGCTTCCTGCTCATGCATGTAGAAAACATTATTTTGTAAATCAATTTTTAATAACTTTAATGTATTTTTCCATATTTACAAAAATGCTAAAGAAGTATGTAATGTATGTAACTCAGGTCTGTGGGACGTCTGGATAATAAGATGCCATTGCAATCTGTTTCCATAAAAAACATATTTTGGTAGCTGACAATCACAGTCTGTAGTGATGTAAATTATTTTGCAAAAATTAATTCCAATTAACAGAGTGCATGTTTATGCAAGTTGCACCAAGACATGTTTCGGAGTTAGCTCTGTCAGTTTATTAGAGTAATCTTGAAATTATACAGTATATTCAGTAGGCCTGAATAAATCATAAATCGACAAATTCTTGGTTATGGTAGAGTGCTTAAATTATTTCCTTTTGTTCATTCTACCTATGTTTGCACACATAATTTAAGTGGAGTCCAACATTAACTTTCTGTATGCTGCAAATTATATTTAATGTTTTCCTATAATGTGAAATTATATATATATATATATATATATATATATATATATATATATATATATATATATATATATATATATATATATATACACACACACACACTTTTATTTAGAGGCAAGCTTTACACATACAACATGAACATTATGTAATGTTGAACATTAAGCATACATTCTATGAACACTTGATTGATTTTTGCAAATGTTTCCTTACATGTTTGTCTAATGTTTGCTTCCATGCAAACATTAGACAAACATCACAAACATTATATGAATGTTCGTAAACTTGCTGAACAATAAATGGCCATTCTATGAACGTTCAGTTGATGTTCGCAAATTTTCGCCTCCATGCAAACATTAGACAAACATCACAAACATTACATGAACGTTCACAAACTTGCTGAACAGTAAACAAACATTCTATGAACATTTGTTTGATGTTTGCAAATGTTCGCTTCCGGGTGGGAAGGCACCTCAGGTTTCTCCATAAACAAGTGGTCTTCAACAACTACACACACAGTTCATTTATAAAATAATCTGGAGTACACAAGCGAGTCCCGACTGCTGTGTGGCATGTTCCCACAAATTGATTGTACTATGAGTAAAAAGTGAAATGTAAATTGTTTCACAGACAGAATGTTGTAATTTGCAGTCAAAAACACAGTAAGGTAAGAACTTATCACAGAAATCTATTCAAGGAGTGTGTTCACATAATAGTGGTGATGCTTCACCTAATATAGTCATGTGGAAAATAATCTGCTAAAGGTATAAGATGAAGCATTCAAAATTTAAAAAAGTTGAAAGTGTTGTAACAGGTTGTAACAGGTTGTAACATTAAAAGGTTGTAAAAAGGTTGTAACATTAAAACAGTACATAAGTATTAAAACCAAAACTACCTGTTAGGCAGGACAATGGCCCATTGTTGATACCACTAGAACACCTAGTACTACAATACATAAGTGGGTACATTCATTTTCTACACCCACTTACTCCAATTAAGGATCATGGGGGCTGTAACCTATCCTAGCAGGCATAGGGCATGACACAGGGTACACCCTGGACAGGATGTCAGTCTGACACAGGGCCACACATTCACACCTGCATGCCCTCCTACGGACAATTTAAAGTTTCCAGTCCACCGAACCTGCATGTCTTTGGATGTGGGAGGAAGCCAGAGCACCCAGAGGGAGCCCACAGGCTAGCCACTAAGCCACCATGCCGCCCATAAGTGGGTACAGTGTTTCACAATGTTTTTTTCACAATACTCAACCTGGTGTGTGCAATATCACCCGTTATAGTATACACTTGTACTGTTGTGGCACCCTTCAACGTACTGTCTTGTATACCATGTCACCACCATTATCACTTTGGCACAAAGGATACCATGATTATATCTTAGATAATGTGGCTTGTACCATGGTTATGTCTATGTTTACATGACAATATCGACTGTACAACTGTATGTACCATGGTTATCTGAGGTACAATTGAATGTATCATAGTGATATGCAAAGTACCTAATAACAGCCTCCCGTGTACTTATGTACTATCGCAATATTACTGGTAAACTGTATGTATGTAGTTACAACGGTATAATAGTTTATGTGCACTAACTTAACTCAGTACCAACTGATGTGGTCACAGTCTTAGTAAGCCATGTCTACATATCCAGATGTTCCTAATAAGTAGCACTGGCAATTCAATTTCAATTCAATTTATTTAATTTATATTGCGCCAAATCACAACAAAGCAGCCTCAAGGCACTTCACTCAAGTAAGGTCTAACCTTACTAACCCCAAGAGGAAGCACACAGGCGACAGTGCAATCAAGTAGAATATGGTGATCCATGGTATCAAATGCAGCACTAACATCTAACAGCACCAGAACCGTAGTGGTGTCTGAATCCATTGCAAGCAGAAGATCATTCACCACTTTAGTGAGAGCTGTCTCAATAGAATGATATTTTCTAAAAGCAGACTGCAGTGGCTCAAAAAGTTTATTCTCAGTAAGGTGGGCCACGAGCTGCTCTGAAACCATGTTTTCCAGAATTTTAGAGCAAAATGATAGATTTGATATTGGCCTGTAGTTTTAAAATATACTAGGGTCAAGATTAGATTTCTTAAGTAATAGTTTAATTACTGCAGATTTGAAACATTCAGGAATAGATCCAGAGGTTAATGACACATTAAGAATTTTCAGCACAGTTGGCCCAAGAGTGGGCCACAGGTACTTAAACAGTTTTGTTGGTATCAGATCAAATAAGCAGGTTGTGCTATTTGTAGATGTTAAAAGTTTTGTCAGCACGCCTAGTGAGATACTATCAAATTCTGTAAATCTAGGTATTGAGGTAGGCACCCACCTCAACAGCAGGGTGTAGTGGCCGGGTTAGGGCATGCTGGGATATGGTTAACCTAATATCATCTATTTTCTTCTCAAAGTAATCCAAGAATTCTTGTGCTGTAAAAGGAGAGCGACTTACAGGTGGTTGTCCATGAATAAGTGTTGCCACCGTGTAGAACAAGAACTTTGAGTAAAGCTTGTTTTTGTTGATCAAATCAGAGTAATAGGCCCACTTCATAGCCAGTAGTGCATGCTTATAGTCTAAAATACCATCATGCCATGTGAGGTGGAATACTTCTAATTTTGAACTATGCCATTTCCATTCTAGACCTCAACCCTTATATTGAGATCACGCAAGTAGTCATTGAACCAAGGTGACTGGGTTTTTGGGGTGGCGCGGTTTTAATATAGGTGGTGCAATAATGTTGAGTATAGCTTTGAGCGCAGAGTTTAAACTATCCACAAGACTATCTACTGATTGGGCATCTTCCAAATGTGAAGCTAAGATATCAGGCAGTCTGGTTTCAAATTCAGTTATAGTTGAGGAGTTGATGAGTCACTGCAATGATAAATAAGGTTGTTGTTCCACTAAACACAGCAGCAAAACTGTAAACCTAATAAGTGAGTGCAAAGACACCACTGATGAAAGAGTTATGATGTCAATATTTGTAACAGCAATACCACATGTGAGAACCACATCCAGGGTATTTCCACTAATGTGCATCGAATCCTGAATGCATTACTGGAATCCTAAAACAGCCATAATTTCCATAAATGATTTGCAGAGGGGATCAGAAAGCTTATCAAGTAACCAATAATCAGAATGTTATCTGCACTAGTTGACAAGTTAGAGATGAATTCACCAAATTCATCTAATAATTCAGAGTACGGGCCAGGGAGCCTATATATAGTGACAAAGTAATACGGCTGATTTTTATTCTTGTGACCTTGGCAATACGTAGCATTGTGGGCAGAGCGGAGAATCAGATGTTCAAACTAATTATATTTGTGACCCCCAAACAGACTAAGCCTAAATTTATAAATAACAGCCACACCCCCATCTTGCTTTGCATCATGAGGGACATGAATAAATGTATATGCTGGTGGGCAGGCCTCATTTAAGGGGAGGACAGCTGTAGGATTAAGCCAGATTTCACATAGCCCAATCATATCTAAGTGATGATCCATAATTAGATCATTAATCAGCAATGATTTTGAGGATGGTGATCTTATGTTAATGAGACCCAGACTACGGACCTCAGTGGGGTTGAGAGTTGGAATGTTTGGATTTAGGGGTGGATCCAGAGTAGCATATGTAAGATGCCTGGAAGTAGGTTTAGGTTTGAGACATCCCATGTGAGCAATGAAGGGTTTATCTCTGATATCAAAACAACAAAATCTTCATGACTGATAGATGAGTGGGTGAATTTAGTCCATCCCAGGCAGCAATAATATTCATTCATTTTCAATAACCGCTTGCCCCATTCAAGGTTCATGGAGGGGGCTGGAGCCTATCCCAGTAGTCACTGGGTGGAAGCTGGGGTGCACTGTGGACACAACGCCAGTCTACCGTAGGGCCACATGTAGATAGACAAACTCATTCACACTCACGCACATGTAGGGCCAATTTAAAGTTTCCAATTCACCTAAAGTTGAGAGTAGGAGGAAGCCAGAGCACATGGAGGGAACCCACATGAACACAGGGAGAACATGCAAACTCCACACAGAAATGACCAGATGGGAAGTGATCCCAAGGCCTTCTTGCTGTGAGGTAACAGTGCTCACCACTAAGCCACCGTGCCACTGCAACCAGTGTCAAAAGCCAGTAAATGCTGTCATTTGTATGTCTCCAACTTAAAATGGCAATGTGGGGAAAAGTTCAAAATGTTGTGAACATTTAATGCACCACATTAAATATAAAAAGCTAGCACCCATAAGAAACAGTGTCCAAGAAAGTAAAACCACAATTAAACAATGTGGAGAATAAGTGAAAGTAGATAAAACATTTTGTCAGTGTAGCAACTTACTCATGGAAAACTCAAGACACTGTTCTGAACATATTGAAACCTTTGAGATACTGGTCTCTTGAACATTGCTCCCGAGCCTGAATTTTTAAAAAGAACCCATCATATATTATACTGACTACAGATGCCTACTGGACAGTTCAGGAATATGCATTCACATCAAGCTATAAATCTCATTGTTAAAGGCTACAGGCAGTACAGGGTCTGAATCACACTGTCATATAATTTGTTTGTTCGTAATATGGTCCAACATTACTTATTGATGAATAAAATAAACAAGTGAACATATACGAGGGCTGTCCATAAAGTATAGGTCCTTTTTATTTTTTTCAAAAACTATATGGATTTCATTCATATGTTTTTACGTCAGACATGCTTGAACCCTTGTGCGCATGCGTGAGTTTTTCCACGCCTGTCGGTGACGTCATTCGCCTGTGAGCACTCCTTGTGGGAGGAGTCGTCCAGCCCCTCGTCGGAATTCCTTTGTCTGAGAAGTTGCTGAGAGACTGGCGCTTTGTTTGATCAAAATTTTTTCTAATCCTGTGAGACACATCGAAGTGGACAGAGTTCGAAAAATTAAGCTGGTTTTCGGTGAAAATTTTAATGGCTGATGAGAGATTTTGAGGTGATACTGTCACTTTAAGGACTTCCCACAGAGCGAGACGTCGTGCAGCGCTCCCAGGCACCGTCGTCAGCCTGTTTCAAGCTGAAAACCTCCACATTTCAGGCTCTATTGATCAAGGATGTCGTGAGAGAACAGAGAAGTTTCAGAAGAAGTCGGTTTCAGCATTTTATCCGGATATTCCACTGTTAAAGGAGATTTTTTTAATGAAAGACGTGCGGGCGGATTGCAGCGTCGGCTCGCAGCCGCTACGACGCTCCGCCACAGGAAAAACACCTTCGGTGGAAGCCTTAAAGACAAGTTGGAACATGTCCAGCTGTTAAACAATTTCTCATATACTCACTCCACTGAAAGCCATCAAAAGCCGCCTGGATTTTACAAATTGTTATCAACACGGAGGTGTTTTTCCTGTGCCGCCGCACCGCGCCGGCTGCGTCCCGATGCGCGGACCTGTCCGCACGTCTTTCATTAAAAAAATCTCCTTCTTCCTTCTTCTGAAACTTCTCTGTTCTCTCACAACGTCCTGGATCAATAGAGCCTGAAATGTGGAGGTTTTCAGCTTGAAACAGGCTGACGACGGCGCCTGGGAGTGCTGCACGACGTCTCACTCCATGGGAAGTCCTTAAAGCGACAGTATCACCTCAAAATCTCTCATCAGCCGTTAAAATTTTCACCGAAAACCAGCTTAATTTTTCGAACCATGTCCACTTCGATGTGTCTCACAGGTTTAGAAAAATTTTGATCAAACAAAGCGCCAGTCTCTCAGCAACGTCTCAGACAAAGGAATTCCAACGAGGGGCTGGACGACTCCTCCCACAAGGAGTGCTCACAGGTGAATGACGTCACCGACAGGCGTGGAAAAACTCACGCATGCGCACGAGGGTTCAAGCATGTCTGACGTAAAAAAATATGAATGAAATCCATATAGTTTTTGAAAAAATAAAAAAGGACCTATACTTTATGGACAGCCCTCGTACTTTCTAATATTTTCTGGTTAAATTCACAGCTGTAGATGACAGCTTTGTAGCTAGCTTGCTTAGTAACTGTAAACTACAGCTGGCTTGAAAACAGACTTCACCTTTGGGGACGACAGCCCGAAATTAGAAAAAGTTGAGACAAAACTGAAAAATGCAAAAAACAAACAAAAAAACAACAAAAAATAAAAACAAACAAAAAATGTATTTTCATTGACTTTTATTTTCAATTGTCATTGTATGAGCCCAAGCTATAACGTGTATTTTTAATGTGAATTTTATTTGATTAGTTAATATATATTCCTGCATTTAAAGTCTGCAATACATTCAAAACAAAGTTGATATAAGGCCAAGTTATTCTAAATATAAGGATTACATTGTCACTTTTACATCCAGGTTTCTTAAAAGAAGTCAGGGGATTGATACATAAACATTTTCAAGTCACTAAATGTGTCTCAGACTTCATTTCAGTCAATCATTAAGAAAGAAAACAGTGTGGTACTGGTGGTAAAAGTGTGTCAAGAAGGCAGTTCTCAAAAACTATATATATATATATATATATATATATATATATATATATATATATATATATATATATATATATACGAGGTCTCTTAGATAATAAACCGACCCTTTTATTTTTTTTTTTAACTATATGGATTTGAATGACATGCGATTACACCAATCATGCTTGAACCCTCGTGCGCATGCGTGAGTTTTTTCACGCGTGTCGGTGACATCATTTCCCTGTGGGCAGGCCTTGAGTGAGATGTGGTCCCGCCCTCTCGGCTGAATTCCTTTGTTTCACACGCTGCTCGAGACGGCGCGCGTTGCTTTATCAAAATTTTTTCTGGACCTGTGAGGAATATCCGAGTGGACACTATTCGAGAAATTAAGCTGGTTTTCTGTGAAAAATTTAACGGCTGATGAGAGATTATGGGGTGTTTCTGTCGGTGTAAGGACTTCCCACGGAGCGGGATGTCCTGCAGCGCTTCCAGGCGCTGTTGTCGGCCTGTTTCGAGCTTAAAACATCCTAATTTAAGGCTTAATTCACCCAGGACATCGTGAGAGAACAGAGAAGATTCAGAAGAGGCCGGCATGAGGAATTTATGTGGACATTCCACTGTTTAAGGACATTTTTTTAATGAAAGACGTACGCGCAAATTCGCCGAGTCGTTTCCGTGACGACTCGGCAAATCTGTGTGCGCCGCGACAGGAAAAACACCTCCGTGTTGAAAACCATTTGTAGAATTCAGGCGGCTTTTAATGGCTTTCAACAAGTGAGTAACTGAGAAATTGCTTAACAGCTTGGGCATGTTCCAACTTGCCCGTTAAGATTTCCAACGGAGGTGTTTTTCCTGCCGCGACCCCCCGCGGTCGGGTCCAGCCCGACAAGCGACTCTGCCCGCACGTTCTTTCATTACAAAATGACCGTTAACAATGGAATGTCCGAATAAACTCCTCATGCCGACTTCTTCTGAAAGTTCTCTGTTCTCTGACGACTTACTAACAGAGCCTGAAATGTGGAAGTTTTCAACTTGAAACGGCGAGACGCTGCCGCCTCGAAGCGCAGATCGCCGTCAGGCGCCGTGGACCGTCCTTAAAGCGACACTACCAGACCAAAATCTCTCATCAGCCGTTAAAATTTTTACCGAAAACCAGCTGAATTTATTGAATGGTGTCCACTCAGTTGTGCCTTACAGTTTTGAAAAAAATTTTATCAAACAAAGCAACAGTCTCTGAGCCATTCCTAAACAATGAAAAAAATCGACGAGCAGGTGGACGACTCCTCACTCAAAGACTGCCCACAGGCGAATGACGTAACCGACAGGCGTGAAAAAACTCTTGCATGCCCACGAGGGTTCAAGCATGTCTGATGTAATCACACGTGATTCAAATCCATATGGTTTTTGAAAAAATAATAAGGTCGGATACTTTTCTAATAGACCTCGTATATATATATATATATATATATATATATATATATATATATATATATATATATATATATATATATATATATATATATATATATATATATATAATACAAATAATGAATGTTGAGAGAATGAGTTGAATGAATATTATGAATATTATGAGGTGAAGGCTGGACCATACCTGTTGTGTGGGCCGCTGAAGAGGAGGTTCTGCTGGCCCACCACCACCAGATGGCGCCCTGCTTGGAGTGCGGGCTCCAAGCACAAGAGGGCGTTGGAGCCGCTGGAGGTGACAGCTGTCACCTATCAACACCAGCTGTCACCCATCACCACCACTACAAAGGCCGGACTGCAACTCCACCTCCTCGCCGAGAAATCTTCTACCATACAGGTAATTTACCTGTATGGTAGAAGACCATAACCCGAGCATTAGTCTGATCTCTTTTGCAGCCGTTTTCCTGGGACAGATACCCTGTCTGCTGAGTTGGCGTTTGGTGTGGACTGCGACGGCTTCGCCTCCCACCCCACCCAGATAAGTGGTTATCTCGGGAGCTGCACGAGTGTGTGATTCGGAGGTGGAGGTTCTCCCTCCTAACTGTATACAGACTGTGGGATTACTGAGTGTGCAAACTCACACTCATTTAGAACTGTTTCTGTTTTCTGCCAGCAGTACCGGGTCTGACTGCTGAAGACAGTGGCCACCTGGGGCGCAGGGCGTGGCGGCTCCGGTGTTCTTCAGATCCGTTGGTGGTGGAAGCTGTGTGGGATCCGGCTCTTCTCGCACCGGACGTCTCCTATCTTCGAGCCTGCCACACGTCACCTTGTGTCAGATTGATATAATGCCTATTTGTATCTGTCTGTACTACGTTGTGCACCTTCACAACATTAAATTGTTACTTTTTGGCTATTCCATTGTTCCTTCATTAACGCCCCCTGTTGTGGGTCCGTGTCACGACACATCCCCAACAGGATTTCTCGGCCAGCGTCATGGATCCCGAGGGGCATCAACTCGAGCCTGAATGGCCAATGGAAGAGCAAGGTGCACAGGCGCCAGCAGGAGGCGTGTTAGGGGAGCTGCAGCAAATACTAACCGCTTTCACTGCTCGGTTGGATCTGGTAACCGAGCAGAACGTTATCCTCAATCGGAGGATGGAGGCTCTCACCGCCAGGGTGGAGGCGTGCGATCAAGGCGCTACTGCAGCACCTCCCCCTGCTGGTCCCTTGTCAGACACAGACGTTCCACTGGTCGTTCAACGACCCCCACCACCGTCCCCTGAAGCATACATAAGCCCTCCGGAGCCGTACGGAGGTTGTGTCGAGACGTGCGCGGACTTCCTAATGCAGTGCTCGCTCGTCTTTGCACAGCGTCCCGTCATGTACGCGTCAGACGCTAGCCGGGTGGCTTATGTTGTTAATTTGCTTCGAGGAGAGGCACGCACCTGGGCTACAGCGCTCTGGGAGCAGAATTCACGGCTCCTAACATCATACGCTGGGTTTGTAAGGGAGTTCAAACAGGTTTTTGATCATCCCAACAGAGGCGAGACCGCTTCGAGCGTGCTACTGTCAATGCGACAGGGGCGCTGGAGTGCAGCCGAGTATGCAGTCGACTTCTGCATCGCGGCTGCGAGGTCCTGCTGGAATACCGTTGCACTCCGCGCCGCCTTCATAAACGGACTGTCTCCGGTCCTGAAGGAGCACCTGCTGGCTAAGGAGGAACCCCGGGATTTTGATGGGCTTGTCGACCTGGTTATACGCTTAGACAACCGGTTAGAGGAACACCGTCGGGAGCAGGGCGGGGGGCGTGACCGGGCACGGGCCGTCTCTCTTCCTTCCGGGTCCAAAAGGGTGCCGTCGTCCCCACGCTCCACAGCCAGAGGGCCCTGTGTGGCTACAGCTCCCCCTGCTGACGAAGCTATGGACACGAGCAGGGCCAAAATGAAATCAAATGACAGACAAAGAAGGCTGGCCCGCGGGGAGTGTTTTTTCTGTGGATCTAGTGGTCACACACAGAGGAACTGTCCCAAACGGTCAAACTACAACGCCCGTCCTTAGAAACTGGGCTAAGGGTGGGCCATAACACGCACGCGGGGGAACCTCGCAAATCAGCACGAATCCCAGTCACAATCCTTAGTGAGGATTTAACCCTTCATGCCCCAGCACTTGTAGACACGGGGTCGGAAGGGAATCTGCTGGACAGCAGATTGGCAAAGGAAGTAGGGCTCCCTCTGGTGGCTCTGCCTTCCCCTGTGAAGGTACGAGCACTAGATGGCACTCTTCTTCCATTAATCACACACCAGACACAGCCAGTGACTTTGGTGGTGTCTGGGAATCACAGGGAGAAGATTGTGTTTTATGTAACACCTTCTACCTCCCGAGTGATTTTGGGTTTTCCTTGGGTGTTGAAACACAATCTCCGGATTGATTGGCCGTCTGGGGTTGTGACGCAGTGGAGCGAAACCTGCCACCGGGAGTGTTTAGGATCCTCGGTTCCACCCGGTGAGACAGCTAAGGAGGAGGTCAAAGTCCCCCCCAATCTGACGGCGGTGCCAAGTGAGTACCACGATCTTGCTGACGTCTTCAGCAAAGATCTGGCACTCGCCCTTCCCCCGCACCGACCGTACGATTGCGCCATCGATTTGATTCCGGGCGCTGAGTATCCGTCCAGCAGGCTGTACAACCTCTCACGTCCGGAACGCAAATCAATGGAGACCTACATCCAGGACTCCTTAGCTGCCGGGTTGATCCGGAACTCCACCTCCCCGATGGGCGCAGGTTTCTTTTTTGTGGGTAAGAAGGACGGCGGACTCCGTCCATGCATCGATTACAGAGGGCTGGACGAGATCACGGTTCGCAACCGATACCCGTTACCTCTGTTGGATTCGGTGTTCACGCCCCTGCATGGAGCCCAAATATTTACTATTGATCTTAGGAATACGTACCACCTGGTTCGGATCCGGAAGGGAGACGAGTGGAAGACGGCATTTAACACCCCCTTAGGTCACTTTGAGTACCTGGTCATGCCGTTCGGCCTCACAAACGCCCCCGCAATGTTCCAAGCATTGGTTAATGACGTCTTGCGGGACTTCCTGCACCGGTTTGTCTTCGTGTATCTAGACGACATACTCATCTTTTCTCCGGACCCTGAGACTCATGTTCAGCATGTACATCAGGTCCTACAGCGGTTGTTGGAGAACCGGCTGTTTGTGAAGGGCGAGAAGTGCGAGTTCCACCGCACTTCTTTGTCCTTCCTGGGGTTCATCATCTCCTCTAACTCCGTCGCCCCTGATCCGGCCAAGGTTGCGGCGGTGAGAGATTGGCCCCACCCAACAAGTCGTAGGAAGCTGCAACAGTTCCTTGGTTTTGCGAACTTCTACAGGAGGTTCATTAAGGGCTACAGTGAGGTAGCTAGCCCCCTGACAGCCCTGACCTCCACAAAAGTCCCCTTCACCTGGTCGGATCGGTGCGAAGCCGCGTTTAGGGAGTTGAAATGCCGGTTCTCGACTGCACCAGTTCTGGTGCAGCCCGATCCTACTCGCGAGTTCACAGTGGATGTGGATGCCTCTGACTCAGGGATAGGAGCCGTGTTGTCCCAGAGCGGGGAGTCCGATAAGGTCCTCCACCCTTGTGCCTATTTTTCCCGCAGGTTGACCCTGGCTGAGAGGAATTATGACGTCGGCAATCGGGAACTCTTGGTGGTGAAGGAGGCTCTTGAGGAGCGGAGACACCTATTGGAGGGAGCGACGGTGCCCTTCACGGTTTTCACGGACCATCGGAACCTGGAGTACATCCGGACCGCCAAGCGGTTGAACCCCAGGCAAGCCCGCTGGTCACTGTTCTTCGGGCGCTTTGACTTCCAGATTACATACCGCCCCGGGACCAAGAACCAATGGTCGGATGCACTGTCCCGGGTGCATGAAGAGGAAGCCAAGGCCGAGCTGTCAGACCCCCCAGAGACCATCATCCCCGAGTCCACTGTCATGGCCACTCTCACCTGGGACGTGGAGAAGACCATCCGGGAGGCCCTGACACGGAACCCGGACCCGGGAACCGGCCCGAAGAACAAAATGTACATCCCACCAGAGGCCAGAGCTGCGGTTTTGGACTTCTGTCATGGGTCCAAACTCTCCTGTCATCCCGGAGTGCGCAGGACCATGGCAGTAGTCCAGCAGCGCTTCTGGTGGGCGTCTATGGAAGCCGACGTCCGGGACTACGTCCAGGCCTGCACCACCTGTGCCAGGGGCAAGGCGGACCACAAGAGAACCTCAGGACTCCTCCGACCCCTACCGGTGCCTCATTGCCCCTGGTCACACATCGGCCTGGACTTTGTCACGGGCCTGCCGCCGTCCCAGGGCAACACCACCATCTTAACGATAGTGGACCGGTTCTCCAAGGCGGCCCACTTCGTGGCCCTCCCGAAGCTCCCTACGGCCCAGGAGACAGCAGACCTCCTGGTCCACCACGTGGTGCGTCTGCATGGGATACCAGCAGACATCGCCTCAGACCGTGGCCCTCAGTTCTCCTCTCAGGTCTGGAGGAGTTTCTGCAAGGAACTGGGGGCCACCGTAAGTCTCTCGTCTGGTTATCACCCTCAGACAAACGGACAGGCAGATCGGGCCAACCAGGAGCTGGAGCAGGCCCTCCGTTGTGTTACCTCTGTGCACCCGACGGCCTGGAGCACCCATCTGGCCTGGATCGAGTATGCCCACAACAGCCAAGTGTCGTCTGCCACCGGCCTCTCCCCGTTTGAGGTGTGTTTGGGGTACCAGCCCACATTGTTTCCGCTTGTGGAGGGAGAGGTCGGTGTGCCCTCGGTCCAGGCCCACCTCAGGAGGTGCCGCCGGGTGTGGTGGACCGCCCGTTCTGCTCTGTTGAAGGCCCGGACGAGGGCCAAGGCCCCTGCAGACCGCCGGCGTTCCCCGGCCCCTGCATACCAGCCCGGGCAGGAGGTATGGTTGTCAACAAAGGACATCCCGCTCCAAGTGGACTCCCAAAAACTGAAAGACAGGTATATCGGACCATTTCCCATCACCAAGGTCCTCAGTCCGGCCGCAGTGAAGCTACGGCTGCCAGCTTCACTGCGGATCCATCCTGTTTTTCGCGTGTCACGGATCAAGCCATACCACACCTCACCGCTCTGCACCCCTGGACCTGCACCGCCTCCTGCCCGGATCATCGACGGGGAGCCGGCATGGACCGTGCGTCGGCTTCTGGACGTCCGTCGCAAGGGTCGGGGCTTCCAGTATCTGGTGGACTGGGAGGGGTATGGCCCCGAGGAACACTCCTGGGTGAAACGGAGCTTCATCCTGGACCCGGCCCTCCTGGCCGACTTCTATGCCCGGCACCCGGATAAACCTGGTCAGGCGCCGCCAGGAGGCGCCCGTTGAGGGGGGGGGGGGGGGTCCTGTTGTGTGGGCCGCTGAAGAGGAGGTACTGCTGGCCCACCACCACCAGATGGCGCCCTGCTTGGAGTGCGGGCTCCAAGCACGAGAGGGCATCAGAGCCGCTGGAGGTGACAGCTGTCATCTATCAACACCAGCTGTCACCCATCACCACCACTACAAAGGCCGGACTGCAACTCCACCTCCTCACCGAGAAATCTTCTATCATACAGGTAATTACTTCTCTGCTGAACCTTAACCCGAGCATTAGTCTGATCTCTTTTGCAGCCGTTTTCCTGGGACGGATACCCTGTCTGCTGAGTTGGCGTTTGGTGTGGACTGCGACGGCTTCGCCTCCCACCCCACCCAGATCAGTGGTTATCTCGGGAGCTGCACGAGTGTGTGATTCGAAGGTGGAGGTTCTCCCTCCTAACTGTATACAGACTGTGGGATTACTGAGTGTGCGAACTCACACTCATCCAGAACTGTTTCTGTTTTCTGCCAGCAGTACCGGGTCTGCTGAAGACAGTGGCCACCTGGGGCGCAGGGCTTGGCGGCTCCGGTGTTCTTCAGATGCGTTGGTGGTGGAAGCTGTGTGGGATCCGGCTCTTCTCGCACCGGACGTCTCCTATCTTCGAGCCTGCCACACGTCACCTTGTGTCAGATTGATATAACGCCTATTTGTATCTGTCTGTACTACGTTGTGCACCTTCACAACATTAAATTGTTACTTTTTGGCTATTCCATTGTCCCTTTATTAACGCCCTCTGTTGTGGGTCCGTGTCACGACACTTCCCCAACAATACCATTGGTAATGTTCCATGGTATATTCCAAACAGTATCCTGTCTCGGAATTCCTCTGACTTCATGCTTGGTTTGTGTTCTGACATGCGCTGTCAACTGTGGGACCTTATATGGAGACAGGTGTGTGCCTTTCCAAATCCTGTCGATTCAACTGAATTTACCTCAGGTGGACTCCAATTAAGCTGTTGAACCAACTCAAGGATGATCAGTAGAAACAAGATGCACCTAAGTTCTATTCTGAGCTGTGAATACTTATGAACATGTGATTTCTTGTTTTTTTTTTATTATTTTAATACATTTACAATAATCTAAAAAAAAGCAACACAAAATAACTTTTTTTTTACATTGTCATTATGGGGTATTGTGTGAATAATCTTGGGGAAAAAAAATGAATTTTGTCCATTTTGCAATAACGCAGTAACATTAAAAAAGTAATAATAATACTGTGAATACTTGATTGAATGAATATTGTGTTAATACTTTCTGGATGCGTTGTATATTAATTAACAAGTCAGTTGAAGTTGACCACATCAAAGATGATATAGCTTGAGTTCATATCATCTGCAATGAAAGAGAACGTAAGGATCGCTGCATTTTTTGTTTGTTTGTTTTTTATTAGCATTTTCCATATCATCCCATCTTCTTATGATTTTGGGTTGCATATTATCCTTTTATCCGATTAGCATTTTTACATTTCTGTTGTGATGTTGTATCTTTGTGCATGATTGCTGGATCCACTCTGACAAACACAACAGCTGTGGCAGGAGCCACTTCTCCAAGCTTCCAAGTCCATCCATTTTGTTCAAACGTACAAATAAAATTTGTGTTGCCAATTTGTCTTGTGACCAACCACTGAAGCTGCTCAGTACTCAGAGATATGTACGATTGAGCTGTTTCAGGGAAGAATTGGGGAATAAAAGTCAAGTGTTTTGGAACAGGAGATGAAGCTTTTAAGAGAGTGCCCAGCCTGCATGCTTTTATTCAATTGAGGCTTAGTGGAGCCAACAGGGTTTTGCTGTCTCAAACACTTAATTACAACCCTAAGACCATTTGCTTTGCATTCTGGGCCAGCGGCATCAGTGGCAGCAGAGCGCTGCAGCCTCTACTCACTTCCTCCTCGATCTCTGCCAGGGATTTGATCGTAATGCCCATTAAATTGACTTGCTGCATCTGAAATCAAAAGCACGGAGAGGAGGAGGTGGAGGGGGAGGAGGGGACACAAAAAACATGGCGGTTAGACTCATGGCTAAGTAAGCATGCTAAAAATCTTTAATCCTCTCTCTCTCTCTCTGTGTGTCAATATAAACGGGGCTATAGTGACAACCGCTGCCAGCCAGCCAAATGGACTGCACTGAGCCAGCTCTGCCTGACTGCACGCATTCATCACTCTGTCTGCACCGAAGGAGAGAAGGTATGACCTGGAGAGAACTACAAGCTCTTTGCTAGAAGTAAAGAGATGACCAACTGTCGCTTGATCATGAGGGTAATGTGCTACAGATTTGATACAGTGTTCTGTATCATATCTGAAGGTACGTCATTGATGTCTGTGGAAAAAAGTAATATCAACCCTGATTTTAAGGACAAGGATAGCAAGAGAATTTGAAACCCTTACAAGAAACATTTTCCTACAACCCGAACAAGAGAGGAAATGTAATTTTCAGCCTGCATCCTCTCAATGACAACCACATCAGGATGCAAAGCTGGTGCATTCCTGTCACCCATCACAAGAAATTGCTTGCAAGTATTGTCACTTTAGATCACCAAAAATCTGGTCTCAAGTCAAAGGCAGTGTGTTTGTGGTATTTACACAGCCCAATACTCAGATGTGCCTTACATAAACAGGTTCAAAACCCATATGCACTCTGCACACAGTGCAATAGCACACAACAGAAACATGAAACATGAATTACCCTTGCACACGGACACACAAAATAAGAATGGAATAAAAGCAATAACTAATGGGAAAATGTGTTTAATAACACCGGTTTGTACCATACTTTTATAAATGTCTTTCTTCTCCATCTTTGCGGTTGGGTGGATGAATGACAGTGGATTCAGATTCCACAGGGGTCTAAATCTTCAACACTGGAACAGAAACATGTCTTTCTAATAACACATCATGAAGATGTTCAGGAACCTGACATATAAATAATTTTCAAACACTAATCACACATTCCAACCTTATACAACCCCTGGCAAAAATTATGGAATCACCGGCCTCGGAGGATGTTCATTCAGTTGTTTAATTTTGTAGAAAAAAGCAGATCACAGACATGACACAAAACTAAAGTCATTTCAAATGGCAACTTTCTGGCTTTAAGAAACACTATAAGAAATCAAGAAAAAAAGATTGTGGCAGTCAATAACGGTTACTTTTTTAGACCAAGCAGAGGAAAAAAATATGGAATCACTCAATTCTGAGGAAAAAATTATGGAATCACCATGTAAATTTTCATCCCCAAAACTAACACCTGCATCATATCAGATCTGCTCGTTAGTCTGCATCTAAAAAGGAGTGAACACACCTTGGAGAGCTGTTGCACCAAGTGGACTGACATGAATCATGGCTCCAACATGAGAGATGTCAATTGAAACAAAGGAGAGGATTATCAAACTCTTAAAAGAGAGTAAATCATCACGCAATGTTGCAAAAGATGTTGGTTGTTCACAGTCAGTTGTGTCTAAACTCTGGACCAAATACAAACAACATGGGAAGGTTGTTAAAGGCAAACATACTGGTAGACCAAGGAAGACAAAGCGTCAAGACAGAAAACTTAAAGCAATATGTCTCAAAAATCAAAAAATGTACAACAAAACAAATGAAGAACGAATGGGAGGAAACTGGAGTCAACGTCTGTGACCGAACTGTAAGAAACCACCTAAAGGAAATGGGATTTACATACAGAAAAGCTAAACAAAAGGCATCATTAACACCTAAACAGAAAAAAACAAGGTTACAATGGGCTAAGGAAAAGCAATCGTGGACTGTGGATGACTGGATGAAAGTCATATTCAGTGATGAATCTCGAATCTGCATTGGGCAAGGTGATGATGCTGGAACTTTTGTTTGGTGCCTTTCCAATGAGATTTATAAAGATGACTGCCTGAAGAGAACATGTAAATTTCCACAGTCATTGATGATATGGGGCTGCATGTCAGGTAAAGGCACCGGGGAGATGGCTGTCATTACATCATCAATAAATGCACAAGTTTATGTTGATATTTTGGACAATTGAAAGGATGTTTGGGGATGATGAAATCATTTTTCAAGATGATAATGCATCTTGCCATAGAGCAAAAACTGCAAAAACATTCCTTGCAAAAAGACACATAGGGTCAATGTCATGGCGTAGGGTCACTGTCAATGAGCAGATCTGATTTGATGCAGGTGTTAATTTGGGGGATGAAAATTTACAGGGTGATTCCATAATTTTTTCCTCAGAATTGAGTGATTCCATATTTTTTTCCTCTGCTTTGTCTAAAAAAGTAACCGTTACTGACTGCCACAATCTTTTTTCTTGATTTCTTATAGTGTTTCTTAAAGCCAGAAAGTTGCCATTTGAAATGACTTTAGTTTTGTGTCATGTCTGTGATCTGCTTTTTTTCTACAAAATTAAACAACTGAATGAATATCCTCTGAGGCCGGTGATTCCATAATTTTTGCCAGGGGTTGTAACAGAAAATGAAAGCTGCAGGACAGCACACAGACAGAGTGCACAACAGTGTGCACAATGCATAAAGACAAATGGCATATCTAAAATGACCTTTAAAAGTACACCAGGCAGTGGATATCTGTATGTACGTTTTAGTCTATTTTTGTATACGTTGCAGAAACAGCTGCAACTTATGTACATGATGCACACTGGTGAGTGAACATTCTTTAGGGCCCCTTCACACACAGTGCAAAGTTTGCCCATCAGCGTGATGTTTTGTGGTGTGCTAATTCGAACTGTTTTGTGCTGTTTTGCCATATTTGACCAAACTCCGCACTATGTCTGAAGGGACCTTTACACATTGCAGCTCCAACAGGATGCAATTTCTTATGTGTTAATCAAACTGTTACAGCAGCTTTCATCCATTGAACACCACAGCACTTTGCACCTTGACAGGTACTATTCTGTTTAAATTCATGATATCCTCATAAACTACCCATGAGTGAACCAGGGAAACCCAACCACTCTATGCTGCACCCACCTTTTTGCTCATTTCATTTCATTTTCATGTATATATATAGTGCCAAATCACAGCAAAACTGCCTCAAGGCGCTTCACACAAGTAAAGTCTAACCTTACCAACCCTTAGAGTTCAGTTTATGCACCTGCAAAATAGCAACAACAACTTGGACATGCCCCAAATGGACTTGCATTCTGCATTTTACACTGTGTGCCATAGATACGGAAGATATGGTTCAAAATCTGTCTTTGCTGCCCATGCACACACATATGGTTATTATTAGCAGCTAGCAGTCTATTAACATGAAGCAACAGTGACAGCAACAGTTACAGTATGGACTACTGTGTATATGAAGTTTGTTTTCTCACAAAAGCCATTTGACCAAAACATTGATGCAGAGTGCCTTTTCTTTGCCAATTGGCATAGCATAGATGTAGCATTGCTAGTGTTGAGGCAGTGTGGATGTCCTTATAAAACACACCATCCTGTGGATGTTTGCGGATACAGCAGAAATGTTTAGCACTAACAGCACAGGCTCAGGCCCAACATTCACTGCTCTGATATATGTCAGTTGTTTTAAAAACTGGGGAGAGGTGACATTTGCTGTTTGGTATGCTTATGTATTTTGGGTCAAAGATGAATGCTGCAAAAACAGAAAGTTGACAGGACAAATATTTTTGGAGAAATTAGCAATAATAGCTAACCAGTGAACAATGGACATTGTGCTGCAATTCACCGTGGGAGTTTGAGGTTTGGGGGTTTTAAATGCTGTTATTGTGGTTCATTTCAGTTTAACAGTGTTGTTAATGTTATTGATTTATTGTGTTTTTGTCATTCAATTGGTTTAGTCAGTTTAATTAAGTGTCATGTTGCCGTTACCATGAGTGAAAAGTGTCCTGCATTCGTTGTCGTCCACCAAGTCTCTGTATGTGGGTGTGTCAAAATGAAAGCACTTGCTCGTAGCAGGATGGTAAAAGACAAAAAGTTCTGTGTGCATGTGTGCATATAACTTTTATCACAGACAAACTGTGGAGAGCTGACATTTGATATGCTTATGTATTTTGGGTCAAGGATGAACACTGCCAAATTGGAAAGTTGATAAGACTATTTTTGGAGAAACTACAGATATTAGCTAAAAAACATTGAACAATGTGATAATTACATTCTGAACTCACACTCCATTCCAGCAGGGGGTGGTAAATCATCTATATGTTAAAAATGCGCATGCATATGTGTGTGTGTGTGTGTGTGTTATTTCATTTAGTAAGTTCAATGTAAATACATAATATAATTGTAAATACATGAATGACAACAAAGTGAAAACACTTGTGGTCCATTTAAAATCAAATAACAAAATAGAAGTAATAATAAAATATAATAACAATAGTAATAATAATAAAAATAATAATAATAGGAAGAAGAAGAAGAAGCTATTTTATTAACAATAACCAATCTAGAGCCCATGGATCTCCATGGGCAATGTGCAAGTAAGGACTTATTTACAAAAATAAAACTTTTTTCATCCCAGAACTGCAGGTGAAAGACTCCTATTTTATTTACAGTGAAACACAAAAAGTGGAAAAGAGAGGGGAAAAAAAATGCTTCTTCAATTTCAAAAATGTCTTTATGATCAAAAAGAAGTCCAATTGATGAAGAGCAGCCTTTCTCAAAGAGCGGTCTGCCAGTGGACCATGAGTTTATTGGTAAAATATCCCATTTTCAAAATCCATGTTCATTCATTTCAAATTAATGTCATATTCAAACTTAAAATTGTTTCTCAAACAGTTTAAGAACAGCTCCAGAGTCTATTAGACAGTAGCATACGTGTATCATTGTACACAAAGCTATTTGTTAAGCTGCCACTTTGCTTGAAAAGGTTGGAGAAAAAATGTTGTAGTTAAACTTCTACACATTTTTTATCTGGATGACCTGAAAACCTTAATCAAAAGAAAAGCATGGTACTGCACATTTTATTAGATTTTGCTACCAGTTAGATCTGGTGGGCCTCGCCCCTATGCACAGCCTCGGCTCTGGATCCACTCTCCTTGACTGGTGTGGGACCTTATTCTTCTCTGGAGTTGACCAGGGGGTGAGGCTTCAGGCAGGTGTGGGGATACTCAGGAGTACCCGGCTGACCATTGTTACATTGGCGTTTACCCTGGTAGATGAGAATGCCGCCTCCCTGTGCCTTTGGGTGGCGGGGAGGTGGGGAGGAGTGACTCTAACTGCTGTTTGTGCATATGCACCAAACAGCAGTTCAGAGTATTCAGTTTTCTTGGAGTGCCTGAATAGAGTCCTGGATGGAGCTCTAGTGGGGGAATCCATTGTTCTTCTGGGGCACTTCACTGCACACATGGGCAATGGCAGAGACACCTGGAGAGGCATGATTGGGAGGAACAGCCTCTCTGATCTAATCCAGAGCGGTCATTTGTTGTTGGACGTCTGTGCTAGTCATGGACTGTCCACAACAAATAGCATGTTCAAACATAAGGATGTTCATAAGTGTACATGGTACCAGAGCACCCTAGCCCATAGGTCGATGATCGATTTGGTGATCACATCATCTGATCTGAGGCTGCATGTTCTGGACACTCGGGTAAAGAGAGGGGCAGAGATGAACTGATCATCATCTGGTGGTGAGTTGGATCAGAGGGTGGGGGAGGACTTTGGACAGACCTGGTAAGCCCAAATGGATAGTGCTGGTGAACTGGGAAGGTCTGGAGGAGCCCACTGTCTGACAGATCTTCAATTTTCGCCTTCAGCTGAGCTTTTCTGGCATCCTGTGGAGGTTGGGGGCATTGAATCAGAATGGGAAATGTTTAAAGCTTCCATTGCCGATGCTGCAGTGGGGAGCTGTACCCTGAGGTCTTAGGTGCCTCAAGGGGCGGAAACCCTCGAACACTGTGGTGGACACTGGTGGTCAGGGAAGCCATCCAAATGCAGAAAGAGTCCTTAAAGGATATGTTATCTTGGGGGTCTCTGGAGGCAGTTGCACGGTACTGACAGGCCCAAAGGGTGGCAGGAGTTTGGAGTAACCATAGAGAAAAATTTTTGGTTGGCACCAGAGTGCTTGTGGTAGACCGTGAGGCACCTCAGGAGAGGAAAATGGTGAACCATCCAAGCTGTCTACAGTAAGGATGGGACCCTGATGACCTCAACCGAGGAGGTAATCAGGTGCTGGAAGGAACACTTTGAGTAACCCCTGTATCAGACTGGAGTGCCCTCTATAGTAGGTGCAGAGCTGGAAGCTGATGGGAGATCATCATCAATTTCTCTAGTGGAAGTCACTGAGGTAGTCAAACAATTCCACAGTAGCAAAGCCCCAGGGGTTGATGAGAGCTGTCCAGAAATGCTGATGGCTCTGGGTGTGGAGGGATTGTCCTGGATGAGACATCTCTTCAAAATTGTGCTGATATCTGGCACAATGAATAAGGAGTGGCAAACTGGGGTGGTGGTTCCCATATTTTAAAAAAAGGGGACCAGAGAGTGTGTGCCAATTACAGGGGCATCACAGTACTCAGCCTCCCTGGAAAAGTCTACTCCAGGGTGCTAAAAAGGAGAGTTAGGCCGATAGCCGTACCTCAGATTGAAGAGGAACAGTGCAGGTTTCATCCAGGCTGTGGAACAACTGACCAGCTCTTCACTCTCATAAGGATCCTGGAGGGGACCAGGGAGTATGCCCATCCAGTCCACATGTGTTTTGTGTATTTGGAAAAGGCATATGATCGGACACCCCGGGAGATACTGTGAGACGTGGTGCAGGAATACGGAGTGAGGGGGATCCCTTCTCAGGGCCATCCAATCTCTGTACTGGGGGATGGTCTCTGCCAGGGCTACACCTTGTCACCAATCCTGTTTGTGATATTCATGGACAGGATATCAAGGCATAGTTGGGGGGAGTAGGGTTTTCAGTTTGGTGGGCTCAGGGTCTCATCACCGCTTTTTGCTGATGATGTCATCCTGTTGGCTTCATTGGCCTGTAACTTCCAACACTCACTGGATCAGTTCACAGCCGAGTGTGAAATGGCCAGGATGAGGATCAGCACCTCTAAATCTGAGGCCATGGCTCAGAACAGGAAATTGATGGATTACATACTCTGGGTAGGGAATGAGGTCTTGCCCCAAGTCAAGGAGTTCAAGTACCTCAGGGTCTTGTTCACAAGTGAGGGGACAATGGAGCATGAGATTGGCTGGAGAATTGGCACAGCAGGGATAGTGTTGCATTTGCACTACCATGCTATTGTGACAAAAAGGGAGCTGAGCCAAAAGGGGAAGGTCTCAATTTAGTGGCCAATCTTTTTTCCTAATCTCCCTTTAGGTCATGAGGGTTAGGTCATGACCGAAAGAGCTAGATCGTGGGTACAACTGGCCAAAATGGATTTCCTCATGAGGGTGGCTGGTGTCTCCCTCAGAGATAACGTGAGAAGCTCTGCTTTCTGTGAGGAGCTCGGAGTACACCCACAGCTCATTCGCGTTGAAAGAAGACAGCTAAGGTGGTTCAGGCATCTGCTAAGAAAGCCCCCTTGGTGCCTCCCAAGGAACATGTTCCAGGCATGACCAGCTGAGAGGAAACCCCGGGGAAGACCCAGTACTAGGTGGAGAGATTATATCTCCACACTGGCCTGGGAATGCCTCGGGATCCCAAGGTCAAGAGGTAGTTATTGTGGCCCAGGAAATGGAAGTTTGGGGTCTCCTTGAGTCTCCTTGAGATTTTTGCAAATTTATTAAAAAAAAAACAAAAAACTAAGAAATCACATGTATACAAGTATTCACAGCCTTTGCCATGAAGCTCAAAATTGAGCTCAGGTGCATCCTGAATTTACTGATCATCCTAGAAATGTTTCTACAGCTTAATTAGAGTCCACCTGGGGTAAATTCAGCTGATTGGACATTATTTGGAAAGGCACACATGTGTCTACATATAAGGTTCCACAGTTGACAGTGCATGTCAGAGCACAAACTAAGCATGAAGTCAAAGGAATTGTCTGTAGACCTCCAGCACAGGATTGTCACAAGACACAAATCTGGGGAAGGGTACAGAAACATTTCTGCTGCTTTGAAGGTCCCACTGAGCACATTAGCCTCCAACATTCATGAATGGAAGAAGTTCAGATCCACAAGGAATCGTCCTAGAGCTGGCCACCCATTCAAACTGATCCATCGGGAGAGAAGTGCCCTTGTCAGGGAGGTGACCAAGAAGCCAATGATCACTCTGTCAGAGCTCCAGCATTCTTCTGTGTTGAGAGGATAACCTCCAAGAAGGACAACCATCTCTGCAACAATCCACCAATCAGTCCAGTGTGTACAGTGGCCAGATGGAAGCCACTCCTTAGCAAAAAAAGGCACATGCCAGCCCACCTGGAGTTTGCCACAAGGCACCTGAAGGACTGTCAGACCATGAGAAACAAATTCCTTGGTCTGATGAGATAAAGATTGAACTCTTTGGCGTGAATGCCAGGTGTCAGTGAAGCATGGTGGTGGCATCATCATGCTGTGGGAGGGAAAAATGAATGCAGCAATGTACAGAGACATCCTGAATGAAAACCTGCTCCAGAGCACTCTGGACCTCAGACTGGGGTGACAGTTCATCTTTCAGCAAGACAATGACCCTAAGCACACAGCCAAGACATGAAAGGATTGGCTTCAGGACAACTCTGTGAATGTCCTTGAGTGGTCCAGTCAGAACCCAGACCTGAATCTGATTGAACATCTCTGGAAAGATCTGAAAATGGCTGTGCACCGACGCTTGCCATTCAACCTGATGGAATTCGAGAGGTGCTGCAACGAGGAATGGACAACATTGCTCAAAGATAGGTGCACCAAACTTGTGGCATCATATTTAAGAAGAGTTGAGGCTGTAATTGCTGCCAAAGGTGCATCAACAAATTACTGAGCAAAGCTATGAATACTTATGTACATGAGATTTCTTAGTTTTTTTATTTTTCATAAATTTGCAAAAATTCAACAAATGTTTTTCATGTTGTCATTATGGGGTGTTGTGAGTAGATGTTTGAGGGAAAAAAATGAATTTACTCCAATTTGGAATAAGGATGTAACATAAGATGTGGAAAAAGTGAAGCGCTGTGAATACTTTCTGGATTCACTGTAAGTATTGCCACTTACATGATGGTCATCTATGACATTTTTGGTCTAAACTGGAACATAAAAGTAAGTGCTTTTGGCTTCTGTCTTTTTCACTTTGTGTCATCAAGGCAGATCTGGTATGGATCTCCATGTTGATTTGGCACAGTGTTTACAGATGCCCTTCCTTATACATCATGGCGAAAGGGCATGGGTCATTCTGAAATGGCAACCTACTATACTGGATGTAAATGCACCAACCACTCAGCCACCACACTATCAATGTCAGACATAAATGTAGAAAAATGTCACAAGGAGCTGCAAAACAGGGACAGACAAGCCAGAGTTTTTTTTTTTGTTTTGTTTTTTTCCCAGAATGACTGTGATAGGATTTGATAATAGACCTAATTTTCATGAAATGTTATATAATTTTGGCACAAATTCATGTAAGTGTGATTCCAGGCAATTTTCAAAGAAACATTGCAGAATAGGGGTTTTACAAATGGAAAATTTTGTTTTATTAAATCTGTTGAAAATTTTGTACCTGGCATGGTACATATGCATAAAATTCCTTTTCCAGCTGGATTTGGATATTTTTTGGCAATTTGGTCAGGTATGCTGAGGTATAAACAGCACCACTCTTTCTGCATTTTCCATTTGAAAAGGTTTAGAGTGTTTTTTTTTTTGTTTGTTTTTTTTACCTTTTGAGGGACTTCATAAAACTTCTCTGAGATCACAAACGGCACATCATCCAGGGCTGCAAAAAGGTAAGAAAAACAATGTTGAATAAGATTGACTTTTATGCAAAAATATATACGTTTCTCCTGTTTCTTGATCCTGAGTATTTCAAGAAGGCTAAATGTGGGATTATAAAACAGCAAAGCTATCAACATCCCTAGCCACCGCGACACCTCCCCTTCTTCTAACTATGAAGAGATGAAAGGCTTTTTTATTCTCTGCTGTATCGGAGCACCTCCACTCGCTCCTCCACCTCCACCCAGCCCTTCCCATCTCTCTTCCAGTTTAATTACTCTTGATTATTCCTGATTCAGTCTTGTCTCGGTGATGTTCACCTCCAAAACAAAGACACGCTTGCACAGAAATGCAGAAAGAAGAGAGACAAAACATTCACCACATATCAAATTTGCATGAAAATGCGCCGCACTGTTCGGCAGGAAAAAAGTGGATTGAAATGAGGACTTGCCAAGAGCGTGGTGGTATAATTAGCATTTGACCAAACAAACGAGCTTCAACAGAGCTATAATTAAGCAGGCCTGTAATTAAGTGTATGCCCTTTATCATAATGATCGTGGTTAAAATGGTGTGATGGCTGCCAGTTGATTATTAATGGTGTAACCCCGTACTGCATGCATCCTGCACTGGAATCAAGGTGTCAAGACTGTCAGGCTAGAGAGCAGCCCTTTGTTTATAAAATACATTAGGGCCCAAATTAACACGAGGTGACAAGGGACACAAAGACCCTCGTTTCCAGGCTTGAAGGGAAACTGCAGCAGCTGCTCGCCTTCATTACGAAACTCCAAATCCGGAGGCGCTAAACTTGCTGCCATTGGCTCAGACCAGAGCCCCAAATATCAAAAGGCCAAATTTCCAACTGGTGCACTTTTACCCACAGTCCATCAGGGCGCTGGCGCAGAAAAAAAGAACCTCATAAAAGCTGCTCATGAGTCACTATTTTGGAACCAACCTGCTTGCAGTCTTTCCTGTTTGCAACAATATTTGAAAGTCTGAAATTTTCACATATCCCTCATTTTGACACTTGCTTTCCTTTCTCTGTTATTATACAGATCCATGGTTTGGCACTTTCCACGCTATGCGATCTCTGTAATCAAAATGTGGCAATTACAGCCCTTACCACAGGAAAACCTGTGTCGTGTCTTGGCTTCATGTGCCTCCTTCATCTCCCGAGAAAAAGTGCAAAGATGGACAGTTTTTCATGCGGTCGAGTGCAAACGTGCAGAGCAGGCAGCGCCCCGGCTCTGACACCCATCTCATCACATTTTATGTGAGGCTATCTGCTATTTGATTGGGTGAGCATGATGACTTGTTTTAGGCCATAAAAACAAGTGAATAAACATGTGGTACCGCGTGGCTCTGCGCGCCAACACCAGCCAGAGGTAGGCAGGGGGAACACATTAGAATCAATACCCAGCCACAGGAAGCAGAGAGTGTGGCTGCTGCCGCTGCTGCTGCTCCAGCATCCGTGTGGCACAGACAGATGAACGCAGAGAGCTGAAGGCCAGAGAGTTTCTTTATTGCTCAAGGATTACATTTAAAACCAGATCTCACTTTGTATTCCTCCACCATCTGTACTCGGGAGGCTATCTCGCACCCAGACAAATGGAGAGGTGTGCGTGATGACTCGGTGCACTCTGAGGTAAGGAATAATACCATGGAAAACTGCAAGGGTGCAAAGGCCAAAAATAATGTAAATCTAATCTTCTGACCAGGAATCTCCTATGAAGCATTTTGTTGTGGCTCACATGGCCCGGATACAGTCCATTAACTCATGAGTGCAGCGCGGCACGGGGAAAGCGATTTGGCACTGGGGAAGCATGTGAGTGCAGTCAATATTAAAACATCTGGCAGATATTTTGGTACAGTGACTGTGTAGATGATGATGATGGTGAGCGTGGTGTTAAGTAAGGGGGACCCTGTGGCTTGAGTGATTGTAGTGTAAAGAACAGAGTCAGCACCGGCCCCGTGTGGATCATTGCCTTATTAATGGCTCCGTCAGGTGCGATGAGCAATGGCTGCATTGTCATCTCCAGCCCCCGGGCACAGATGAATGGCTGTTTCAGGGCGGGAAGGGCTCCCTCGTACGCCGGGCTGAGCACTAATCCCTCACTCTTCCATTGTTGGATGCACTGTCACCCAGGACTTCAGCTACCCTCATACATTGCATTTCCACCACTATAACAAACACGGCCGTGAACACAGGCGTGCACGTACACAAACCGCACACGCGGAGCGCGCCGATTTGTGCTCAGACACTGACTGATGGAAAAATATGCGCGGCTGATCGAGCGTACCCCATATTACCTGAACCGCAACTTAAGAGGAACACTTTAGGAATGTTGATGAACTTTTATTTTACACTTCACTAATTCAGCAGGATTGCATTGATCTCTGTCTGGTGCCATTACTGAGGTGAATCTGTCTCCTGCCTGAATTAAGTGAGAAAGTCAGAGCAATAAGCTGTAAGTATGAGTCAGCATCTACTTTCACAACTTTAACTCATTCATTCGTATTAGTGTGAAAGATTGAATAACTTGGCACCAGTATAGCACTCAGAGTGTCAACTTCTGACAACACTCAAAATACTCCATCCTGCACTGTTCCAGAAAACAGTTAAACATGCATTTATTCTGTCCTTTTTTGTTGATTTGACCTCAACTTTAATTATTATAATCCAGGTTATAAATAGGTTTTTCAACAGATTTTGTAAAATGTGCTTTATGATTAACATACACAATCTTACAAATAGCCTCATTAATTTACAAGCACAAGATCATTTATGTAGCTGTTTTTCAGAAATCCTTTTCAGAGCAGGCCAAAAACTGCAGCTGATTATTTTTATTTATTTATTTATGGGGTGGGGGGGCGTGTATTTTATCATCTTAAAAATATGAAGTGACTTTAGTCATTTTATAGGGCTTTGCCAAGATCCCAATGTAGAATGTAAAGCTATATGAAAAAGAATCAAAGTAAAAACAAAATAGCCTTTTAAAAAATCCTCAGGTACTTCCCATTTTGGAAGATATATGCCAATATGGTACTTTCAGCACATTTTGTGAAAATGCTCACAATTCTGTGTTAAGCAAGATTGAAATAAAAATAAATTAAAAAAAAAATCCTCCAAACTGTCATGTGTGGAATATACTTTTTTTTGTTATTACACATATTTCATTATCAGAGAAATTCTATGTTACTATTACTGTAGTGTCACAATTCAATTGGATACATCCACTCTATTTTATCTGAAACTACCCCAAATAAAAATACTTAAAATATGTAGTTTAATACATTTGTTCAATTATTGAAGTATATAAAATCTCCCAAATAACATAGTAAACCATTTTAGGAGGTTTTCATAGTAAGAGTAACATATAAGCTGAAGTGATAAATGAAGATTTGAGTTGATAAATACAATACACTTTACTGATCACAGCCAATTAATTTGCCTGTCCATTTCACGATGCCATTATGAAAAGTGATGTAATGTATTAGTTTGTGATAGCATCATGAAATGTAGTAGATTTTTGTGATGATATCACAAAGTAATTTTGTGATGGTATCAAAAAAATAAAAGATCAGGAGCTGGGGGGCTTTACGGACCAGCCATGTGGCATGTTGGTAACAGTTATGGGTAGTTTTAGGGTTAGGGCTAGACAGGTGTACTGATTGTATAATTGGCTTGGTACTAGCTTGCCGTTAGGTGTGACGTCAAAGCACTGACATTTCATGGAATATTAGCATGAGTGAAGTGCCCCCATTGTGAGCAATGAGATTTACTGTTGTTGTTTTTTGGATGCCCTGTTTCTTCTCTACAGCAGAGCCGCATTGGGATTTGGCACAATTTTTATGCTGGATTTCTTTCCTGAAACAACTTCAGTCTATAATGTACTAAAAAAATACATGTGGTGACTGAGGACCTGAGAGTAAGATTCATAATAGATTTCACTGTTCACATTTGGAGAACTCACTAGCATCACATAACTTTATGCTAATGTGCTAGCATTAGCATGGGTTTAATGCATTGATTGGAAGCAACGGATTTATAATGTGCAAAAAGAACATAGTTACAGTTGTGCTTAAAAAATACTGCACATCCTCAGGTAATTTTACATATTGCTTGAAAAAACACATCTAATGATGTGTGGTTTTTGAGTTTTTGCTGGACACACTAATTTATATAACAGACACCCAGAGAATTATATTGAAGATAGGCACAAGAGTTGAACCAAAAAGCATGAAACTTGGTTATATTAGTATGTGCTACATAAATAAAGGGATGCATGTAAAAATGAATGAAACTCCTTTTTTTCTGTCCCTTTTTGTAAATTGTCCTCAAAAGTTTATTTTAGATTACGTAGGTAATTGTCACAAAGTTGGGTAGTTTATCTACAGTGCAACCACAAAGTATTCACAGCACTTCACTTCTTTCAAGTTTTATGTTACAGCCTTATTCTGAAATGGATAAAATTATTTTTTTTCCTCAAAATTCTGCATGCAATACCCCACAACGGTAATGTGAAAAAGTTGTTTATTTATTTATTTATTTTTGTGGGATTTTTACAAATTTATTGAATATAAAAAATTAAGAAATCACATATAAGTATTAACAGCCATGAAGCTCAAAACTCAGCTCCCGTGCATCCTGTTTCCACTGAGCATCCGTGAGGTGTTTCTGCAGCTTAATTGGCATCCATATGGGGTAAATTCAGTTGATTGGACATGATTTGGAAAGGCACACATCTGTCTAAGGTCCCACAGTTGACAGTGCATGTCAGACCACAAACCAAGTATGAAGTCAAAGGAATTGTCTGTAGACCTCCAAGACAGTATTGTCTTCAGGCACAAATCTGGGGAAGGATAGAGAAACATTTCTGCTGCTTTGTAAAGTCCCAATGAGCACAGTAGCCTCCATCATCCGTAAATGGAAGAAGTTCAGATCCACCAGGACTCTTCCTAGAGCTGGCTGCCCATCTATACTGAGCGATCGGGGGAGAAGGACCATAGTCAGGGAGGTAACCAAGAACCAGATGATCACCCTGTAAGAGCTCCAGCATTCCTCTGTCGAGAGAGGAGAACCTTTCAGAAGGACAACCATCTCTGCAACAATCCACCAATCAGGCCTGTATGGTGGAGCTGCCAGACAGAAGCCACTCCTTAGTAAAAGGCAAATGACAGCCCACCTTGAGGTTGTCAAAAGGCACCTGAAGGACTCTCAGACCATGAGAAACAAAATTAGCCGGGGGCGATGGTAAATCTTTCAGCAGCACAATGACCCTAAACACACAGCCAAGACATGAAAGGATACATGCATCTTCAGGACAACTTTGTGAATGTGCTTGAGTGGCCCAGCCAGAGCCCAGACCTGAATCCGATTGAACATCTTTGGAGAGATCTGAAAATGGCTGTGCACCGACTCTCCCCATCCAACCTGATAGAGCTTGAGAGGTGCTGCAAAGACGAATGGGCAAAACCACCCAAAGATAGGTGCACCAAGCTTGTGGCATCATATTCAAGAAGACTTGTGGCTGTTAATGCTGTCAAAGGTGCATCAACAAAGTATTGAGCAAAGGGTGTGAATACTTACGTACATGCGATTTCTTTGTTTTTTTTTATATAAATTTGCAAAAATTTCAGAAGAATTTTTTCATGTTGTCATTATGGGGTGTTGTGTGTAGAATTTTGTGGGGAAAAAAACCCCCAAAAACATTTACTCCATTTTGGAATAAGGATGTAACATATAATGTGGAAAAAGTGAAGCGAAGTGAATACTTTCCGAATCAAACATACTGCAACAAATAACACACCTCATGTTCTCATTCCACTCTTAAATTGAAATTTGAAATTGTGTGTGTGTTTTTTAGGCATTGGCTCAATTTTCCCCTAAGTTATCTGTAAATCAGTAATATTGACATGCTGCATATCACGATAATAAAAAGAAGTTTTAAATGTGCTGTCCATTTTTATGGAGTTATCCAAAAGAAATCTAACAATTTATATTTCAGGCTAAATTCAACTTTCCCACAAAGTTTTGTGAAAATTGGCTCATTACTATTTGAGTAAACCTGCTAACAATCTAAACAGATAGTCATAATAAGAAAAGCTACAAAAAAAAAGTGGAGCTTCACCTTGACGTTGATGCACTTCATATTTCAAACAATTGGATGTTGCCTCTCCACTGTGTAGCCAGGCTAGACATTGCAATACGTTTGCTGTCGGAGTGACTCTCAGTCTGAGACAGATTCTTTATGCAGACCATGGAAATGCTATTCTAGCTGCAGACCGCGCTCTCTGTCACCTCTGCAGATAATGGTGAGTAGATGAACAGAGCTGGAGGAGGACCCCCTATGCCCACTCACAGCCCTTAGCCCCACTCTGACATGAGAAATAGTGCCCAGGCCTGACAGCATCTCCGAGACATATTGTAGTTTATTTTGTCGCCTGGGCACGCCATCTGTGCCATTCCAAACCAGGGTGTGTGTTCAGGCTGCTGCAGGAGAGAGGGCGCGAGGCTCCGGGTCCCTCAGTAGCTCTGCAGCCGCGGCAGGTCATTAGTCAAATTGCCTAATGAGAGGGAATACAAATGGCCCCCTACCCTGACAGGAGGAATTTTGGAGGTGTCAGAGCTCCTGACCCGTGCTATGAGAACAGATGATAGCAAGTTGCTATTTTCAGATTCTTTTAATGACTGTGGCTCTGTGAAAGCCATTCTTTTACTTTTATCTTTTCAGCCTTTTTCAAAGCTTCTCCACAGAACAGCAGCAACAATACTATACATAAAAACTTAAAGTGGAAATTTAGGATTTTAATTTTATAAATGTTTACTGGGATTTAAATTAAGATCAGCTATAGAAGTGACATAACATCATAGACTGAGATAATGACTATGTTATTTTTTTGTTGTTTTTGTTTGCTGTATGTGCATCTTTTTCCCCAGTAACTTTTCGACAGAGAATACCAACGTGCCACACTGCAACCAATAATTTATTATCTGTTTGCATGACAGATGGGTGTGCTTACAGTTAGAGATACAGTGCACGGAGCTACAAAAAATGTAAAAGCTGGAAAGGGAAATCGCAGGGGCGACAAGGTGGACTATTCTATGTATGTTTTGTTTTATTTAACATTTTTGATGAATGTATTTGTCATGAGCTTCATGCATGTTACAGGTGGTGTTTGTGCAGTCATTTTACAGAACGCTAGATGTAACACTGAAATGCAGATACCTTATAATTCATAAAATTACCCTTTTATCTTCAGTAAACAAACAAGGAGAAAGCATTATGATCATGTACTTTTTTAATTGTAAATGGTAAATTGATAAATGAGGATCTGAAAGAACAAGTTCAATTTTTACCACCTCAGTCAAATTGAAATTGATAGTAATTGAGTGTGTGAGTGCTATGCTCAGGTATGACATATGTATTGTACCCAGTAAGCTTTGTTTTAATGAGAACAACTTTAAATTTGTCCTAAAACCACTGCCTTTAACATTGTGTGTGTGTGTGTGTGTGTGTGTGTGTGTGTGTGTGTGTGTGTGTGTGTGTGTGTGTGTGTGTGTGTGTGTGTGTGTGTGTGTGTGTGTGTGTGTGTGCAAAAAAAGTAAATCCCTTCATGTAGCGCATGGGGATCCATGGTAGCTGGCATTTTTCAAGGGTGGTAATTAATTGTGCAAAGTTTTTATAATGAAACTTTGTGCATGCACACACGCCTGTGTGCATGTGTACATGTGTGCACACATGCACACACAGGCAGAGCTTTGTGTCTCTTCTGCATTCTGCAGCAGCCAGGTGCGCTTAATTTTAACAACCACAAACAGAGACAGTGGCGGAAGACATCAAAACCACTGCACTTTTCACTCATGGTAATGGCAACATGACACTTAACTGACTAAACCAACTGAACTACAGAAACACAATAAATCAATAACACTAAAAACACTGTGGAACTAACATGAACTACAATAACAACATTTAAAACCCCCAACCCTGAACTCCCATAGTGCATTGCAGCACAATGTCCATTGTTCAGGGCCCCTTCACACATCGTGCGAATTTGGTCAATTTGCACATAAAGTACGCATGAAGCAGGAATCGTATGCAAAACGTGTGGAATCGTAGCTGCTTCTAACACCTCATACACCTGTTGCTACTACTATTTGCACACACCAGCGGCTGAAAGATAGAGTGTGCGCTGTGCAAGCCCATCAAACCCTCTCATGGCAGGTGTCGGCCAAATTCCAGGTGACACGCACGTACATCCAACACCGCTCGCATGGCACTGAGAAAATGTGTGGCCATTCGCACTATTAACACAACAACAGTCAACAGACAATTACTGTTGTGCTGACAGTGAAATTTACCTAAGTGCCAGCATGAGTGTGGCTTTGGTCTGTGCGCTGAACTGACAGGAAGTGTGTCCACGGCTGTGGAGATGTGTTGTTCTGGACATCCCAGCTGGTCAACACGTACTGTGTTTGGACAGACACGGACTAACAACTGCCCACTGTGACACGCGTTTGCTGTTATCACATGGACATAAATAAAAATATATATCGCTGAGGCAACTGGCTGCAGCAAGCGAGCGCGTGCATGCCGCACACACTGACAGGCTGCCCCCAGGTTGAAACAGACCATCAGATCATAACACGCAGTGAGTGATCTGACTGTCACGTCACCCACATGAGCTCTGTTCTACATGACACGGTGTCAGTCCTGTGGCGTGCCATCCACAAGACATGCGTGTCGGGCAGGACACACGCGTGGGCTGGCTGGACACCAACCAGCAGATGTGGACATGATGAGAGCGAACTGCTTCTCATTCATGTCATTTCATGACTGTACATCTGTGACCATGGGTCATCTACAGAGGAACAGACGGATCACATTTGTATGGCCTGTTTGATAAGAGGGATTCAATTTATTGCAGTGTTTTTTATGGTGTGTGGTATTATTATTATTTTTTTTTAATACATCCATGTCCTTCCTGATATCAGGCACTTTCCTACACCTTTCACAGGACAGTGATGGTAGCTCAGTGGTATAGTTTCTGATTGGCAATCAGAGTTTTTAGAAAGTGTGGGTTCAAGTCCTGTGGGTGACATGCATTTATTTATTTTTTTTATTTTCACAGCAGCTGTGCGATGTGGTTACACATCGCACTGCTGCTCACACTGTGTTCCAGTGTGCACAAAACCATTGCAGCATGTATTTCTTTATTTTTTTCTTCACAGCTGGCACTGTGTTCCCGAATGCATGAACCATCGTACCGGCATCGTGCATGCCTGCCCATCGGTGCGATGTTTCGTGGTGCACTCATACGAGCTGTTCTGACGGGAGTTGCCCTGAGTTGTACATATTCGCACTATGTGTGAAGGGGCCTTCACTGTTGTTAGCTAAAATTGCCAATTTCTCCTAAAATTGTAGTCCTATCAACTTTTTGCTTTCACAGTGTTCATCCTTGACCTAACATATAAACGGCAAATGTCAGCTCTTCCCGGTTCTCCATTATCAAAGCCATACTCACATGCTCTTGCACACAGGGGCCGCTTGGCTATTATAATACAGCTATTTAGATTTAGATAGATACATTAGATTTATACATGACATATAGAGATTGAAAAAAAACAAAACAACTTAGACTGTCGTAATGCAGAAAGGTAAGCTTATGTAGAATGACCTACTCACTTTTCCATCTGTGACAAGTGATCCTTGAAATCTAGGCGGGTACAGAGCCAGGAGGCAATTCCATTTGGGCACGGGTCCATCACTCTTCCAGAAAGTGGGCAGCTCCAGTGACACCTACAGTGAGCTGGCCACAGACGCTACTGAATAACAGAATGCTCTGAAGAGGCGGGTGCATGTGTGATAATACCTCTAACACAAGCACATGTACAGTGCATACACTACAGTAATGTCTCATATGAGTATGGGAACAGGTTAGTAGTTTGGCTGCAGCCAGTACTGTATCATTACTGGGAGAGCAATTCATGCTGGCTTGCTATTAAGAGCTCTCATGAAATTAAATGGACAATCACACTTTAATCAGCAGCACAGTGTCTTTGAAGACATTGCCATGGCCTGCCATTGATCCCCAGCTGTGGCTGCTGGTAAATAAGCGGCAGAATGTGTGTATAAATGAGGTATGCCTCTCTGGACAAGTGTAAGAGTTGGCAGAGGGCTGACAGTAAATTGCATGCACCGGATGGGACACAGCAGAAGGCACAATTACACAAATCCCCTCTTAATTAGCGGTTCTGTAGGCAAACTAACCCATAATGATGTGAGGGATGCTGCGAGCCTGTGAAATCCTAACAAGAAGCACTCAGCAGTGCTGGAGTCTGGGTCACATGGCCCCCGCATCACCTATACTGGTGAATAATGTGTTGATCTGTTTTGATCAATGCTGCACTGCCTGACTCCCATATTGCCCTGATCCCACCAACCTTGAGCAGTCACTTGCCCTCTGGACTGTGGGTAAAGCAGCAGGTCCTGTGTGGGAGAGGGTGACATTATTAAGTTCTCCGTGCTCACAGTAACAGGCAATGTAAAGTGGCATCTCACACGGTGAGTAATGAACTGTGCCAGGGCTGAAGCGGGGGAGATGACAGCCAAAGAGGCCTCCTTGGCAGCCACTAAACTGGGTATCCACCAATTTATCATTCCCCAGAACCAATCCACCAATGCTGTGCTGCTATTTGTTATTAATTATGCTAATAAGAACACATCAATCTCCTGATGAAACAGGCAACTGTTACAAGTGCAATACCTTTACACAACAGACGTACTGTACAATATATGAATTTCTGGCCTTTGGAATGAGATATTATCTCATGTTTGAATGAAACAGCCCCACAGAGTTGTTGTAAATAACTGTCTTTCAAATGACAAGTTTTTCTGCAAAGGAACTAGTCTACTAGCACTTTTGGAGCATAATATCTCTTGAAATTTCAATTAATTTCAGGGTTTGATTCATGCATTTATTTGCCAAAGAAGGCAATTTGCTGTAGTAATCTCCATGAAATGCATTTAATACTGGCCAAGCCTCTAATGAAGCCCATGTGGAAGTGAAGAAAAATGTCTGCACTTCCTTGAATGACCACTTGAGGCTGGATCTCAACGTAAGTAACTCCCCATTGACCTGCACGGTGGTAAAATTCCCAGTGACAAACATGTTTACAGGCACAAAAAAATGGTTCTGTCTTTACAGCTAGTTTCACCGTTCATGACAGTCTTATGGGGGATCCTTTATTTTTCTAAATCATCAGTTTCAGATATTGTAAGCCATAAAATTATTAATAACTAGAAGCTCTCAGTGAGTGTAAACCTCCGCCAAGGCCATGGGGTCACTGACGCCATAACATCTACACGCTGTGGAATCATTGAACCTAAAAAAGTCTAACAAAGATGTTTGCTCAGTAGTAAATAAAAGTTTCATCTGCTGTGACTGGACAGCATGTATCCTTAGCGCTTGGCATCACAGTTTATTGCAACTTGCACCTTTCCCAGAAGCTACTGTCATCTGAGCACTGATATTGATATTGCATGTGCTTATAGACAAAAACAAATAAGAGACAAAATTCAATTTATTATTCAACTAAACTGCAAATATATGAATTTTTTTAACATTTATGAAACACTTCTCTGAACAAGGCCATAGGGTCACTGACCCTAGATTCCCTCCTTGGCACAGTGATCTATTCAACAATTCAGTGTTACAACCAAAACTATGATACATACACTTTTCTTTCCTTTATATTTGACATCCTTGACTATGAAAACATACCACTTTTTTCAAGCCTTTCTGCCTTGTTTTTGTGGAGTTAGAAACTAGAATGTCAAAATTCCCCCTATCCCGCAATGGTGAAGAATCTTTTAAAAAATTCCTGGATCCGGATCGTGATCCGGATCACCACTAAAATTTAATCACTTGTTCTTCTTGTCATTAACCTGACCTAACCTAACCTGCACATATTTGGAAGTGAGAGAAAACATGACTAGAACATCCAAACTCCACGCAAAAAAGGAACAGGTGGGAAGTGAACCCAGGACCTTCTTGCTTTGAAGCAACATTGGTCACCACTAAACCTTTGTGCCACCCATGTTTTGCTTTCAAGACCATAAAGACCACACTTTGTCTTGAAAGTGTTGATGGATGCAGCAGGGATGTGGTCAGAATCTGAAAAATGCGTAGTTTTCAAGTTCAAACTACATTGCAACCAGGTTCTCACTGCCTCTAACATGTTAGAAATTAATTTCTTACCACACATATCATCACATGTGCACCATATGAAATGCAGTCTTACTACTTTCTCACTACAAACAATAAGATCACCATGTTCTTATTTTTCATTTATTCTGCAAGTTTTCTTGTGTCTTCAGCAATCAACTACAGTGTATAACTATAAGCATGTTTTCATGAGCTGTCCATTGTGCTGATCAGATACTGGATCATCAACACCATACAGAGCTCACGGTCAGGATACAGCGGGTAAAATAATTATTGAACACGTCGCCATTTTTTCTCAGTAAATATATTTCTAATGGTGCTATTGACATGGCATTTTCACCAGATGTTGATAACAACCCAAGTAATCCACACATACAAAGAAATCAAACTAGATGTCCATAAAATATGTTATGTGTGATAATGTGAAATGACACAGGGATAAAGTATTGAAGACCTGAAGAAATTGAGGTGCAACAAGGCATGGGAAGCCAACACACCAGCTGAAATCCTGCCCTTTTTTGGTTCAAATTAATATCAGCTGGTTCAGTCCCAACTGATGACCTATAAAAAGTTGTCACACAAGAAGCATCTCGTGATGGGCAAAAGCAAAGAGCTCTCTCAAGATTTTTGCAACCTTATTGCTGCAAAGATGAAATAAGGGTGGACATTTCAACAATACAATGATCCCAAACACACATGAAAACTCTCAGCTGGTTTCAGAGAATGAAAATAAAGCTGCTAGAATGGCCCAGCCAATCACCTGACTTGAATGCAATAGAATATCTATGAAAAGAACTAAAGATCAGAGTTCACAGAAGAGGTCCACAGAACCTTCAAGATTTGAAGACTATTTGTGTGGAAGAATGGGCCAAAATCAAACCTGAGCAATGCATGTGACTAGTTCTCCATACAGGAGGTGTCTTGACGCCATCATTACCAACAAAGGCTTTTGTACAAAGTATTAAATAGGTTTCAGTAAGTGTGTTCAATACTTTTTCCCCTGTGTTATTCCATTTTATTACCCCAAACTTAATATCTATACTTGCTTGTTTTGGTTTCTTTGCATATGTGGATTATGTCCTTCGTTACTGACATATGGTGGAAATTGCATGCCAATAGTGCCTTTAGAAATACATTTACTGAGAAAAAATGGTTACATGTTCAATAGTTATTCTGCTTGTGAACACTTTCAGGTTCACAAGTTGCTTGGGGAAATGTACATGAAAATGTAAATGTTTGCATTTAAAGTATGCTTGCATAACACACTGTACTTGTATAGATAGTTATTAGTGGAAACAGAAGTGATGGTGTGAGGAGTTGAAGCCAGTATTCATACAAATTACTTTGAATGTGACATAGAGGTGGTGAGAACCTGTTGCAAACATGTTGTTAATGTGGTAAGATCAGACAGAATGCATTAACGACATCGTGTGATCTTGTATGGATGTACCATGGTCATAGCACAAGCTGGGAGAGGGTGTAGTTGGAACTCCAGCGATGTAGCAAGAATGTAATGACAACCCAGCAGTGGTGGGCACAGCTAACCGAAAACTTAACTTTGATAACCATTAAACTGCTAACTGAAAAGTTAACTTTTATAAAGCTAAACCTATAAACCGATATATTTTGCGGAAGTTAGTGCTAACGTTTAGGGCTCCTTCACACATTTGTGAAGGGCGAATTTGGTCGAATTACAAATTAGCGCATCATGAAACATTGCACCGACGGGCAGGCGTGCACAAGCCCGGTGCGATGGTTCGACAACACAAATTTTGATCATGTTGATCATGTTTACAAGACTCTCACTGGGCTGTTTCTGACTTATTTATCCAATTTATTTCGGAGATCTGACAGCCATTATGTTTTGCGCTCGAATGGCATGCTGTGCTTTCGTGTACCTCGTGTTCACACTGAAATGGGTAAGAAAGTTTTTAGTTTCTCTGCTCCCTCTGATTGGAATGTCCTCCAATCTGAATTGAACTGAACTGTCTGGGTTGATTTCTTTGAACACCTTCCACTCTATTTTAAGAGACTGCAGACAGAATTCTTTTGCAGTGTCCATGTTTCTAAATCTTAACTTGTTTTATCTTATATACTGTTACAATGACCAAACTGTGCTGTGTGTGATCAGACTTCGCTGTCTGGCCCCCATGTGATCAGATCTGTACATACATATAAGCATTTTATGCAAGTGTGCTCCCCCTGCCCCCCGCGGGCACGCAAGATGTGTTGGGGGGAGCGGTCGGGGGGGGGGGGGCACATGCACCACGTGTGTGGCTTTTTGCATCTCTACAGTCGTGGGGCACTTAGACAAATTTCACATCCAGCTCGACAGTGTTTGTCTGCTGACTGTTGTCGTGTTAACAGTGTGAAAGGCCACACATTTTATAAGTGCCAAGTGAGCGGTGTTAGATGTTCATGCATGTTACCTGCAATTTGTCTGACACCTGCCGCGAGAGGGTTTGATTGGCTCGCACAGTGCACACTGTCTTTCAGCTTCTGGTGTGTGCAAATAGTTGTTGCAACAGGTATACGAGGGGTTCAAGGCTACGATTTTAGACATTTTGCATACAATTCCTGCTTCATGCACAATGTGTGAAGGAGCCCTAAAAGAGGTTTCAATCTCAATGGGCTTTTTAGCCGGCTAAAAAAAGGTGGTATCAGGTCTAGTCAATGGATAAGGCAGGACGCAAATGCAGGACTCAGACAAAGGGCTCTGTAGGTTAAAACAGTTTACTGAAGCAGTAAAGCGGGGTCTGGGGAGAAGGCACTTGGCGCATCAATCTGGTGATGGATAAAGCAAACCGGGGAGCTATTGAGAGCAGGTGTGTGTGGAACGCACCAGAATGAGGGCGTGGCCAGAGAGAGGGAGACGTCCAACACCAAGAACCAAGAGAGAGAGATAAGAGCGACAGAGACAGACAGACCCAAGCAGGAAAAACCCAACAAGCAAACAGGAAAGCAACAAAACCAAGAAAATCTAACAGAATGTACAAAACAAACCACACACACACACACACACACACACACACACACACACACACACACACACTCATTTTCAACCGCTTAGTCAAATCAAGGGTCGCTGGAGCCTATCCCAGCAGTCATAGAGCGCAAGGCGGGGTACACCGAGGACAGGACACCAGGCTGTCGCAGGGCCACAAACAGACAAACAAACACATTCACACCCACTCGCACACTTATGGACAAATTAAAGATTCCAATCCACCTAACCCGCATGTCTTAGGATGTGAGAGGAAACCCAGAGGAAACCCACGAAAACACGGGGAGAACATGCAAACTCCACACAGAAAGGTCAGAGGTGGGAATTGAACCCATGACCTTCTCACTGTAAGGCAACAGTGCTAACCACTAAGCCATCATGCTGCCCCTAAAACCAAACCAAAGCAAGAAAATAAAAACAGACAAAAACTCACATCCTGACAGTATTATTATTACTATTATTATGATGAATCCATATTAAAGACCAATAAATGAAATCATCATGGTGCCAAGGAAAATTCTTCATGCCTTAAATTTTGAAAAACTTTGTGGCAGTATACCTTTAAGTCTTATTGCATCCTGATTCAGCCACATTCTCACTATGATTTTGCTGAACATGTCCAAAGTTCAATCACGTCCTCCATGTCCATGGAGGCCATACTGTGTTTGTACAATGTTCTTTGTGCATTCACCCAGTTATTTTTTTTTTCTTGTCAGGTGGGAACTATGGAGGTCGGACATACTGTCTTTCCTCAAGATTTCTCGAGAAAAAAAAAATGCAAGCACCTTAAATTCAAGTATTACATTCTAAACAAGAGAGTGTGTTCATCAGGTTAACAACGCCTCAGGGATGTCACAAAATAATACACTGTCACACTCAAAGATTAGTGTATGATTATTGCTGCCACAATGACAACGCAAAAGAAAACATTAGCCAGCGTCAGTCCTTCCTATTCAACCCACAAAACCACAAGTGTAAAATCTGTGTTTCCGATCAGCAGTGTGTCTGCAGCCGAGCACAGAAAATGGCCTCGTCCAAGCGAAGAAGCTGATTTGTTTGAAGTTTTTCACAGCAGACTTCATGGCTCTAAGCAAACCAGTGTGAGTAAAAGTATTTAATATAGCTTCTGGGAGCCCCAGATGCCCTTTTCCAAAACGACTTAATTCTCAGAATCTCATTGTGCTTTCTAAATCACACCACAGTATGTATTAGAAGATCATTAATTACAAACTTAACAAGTCAGCAGAGCCATTAAAAGATCTTTAAGGCATATTTGACCATAAATCTCCTTAAACTATATTTAATGACTAGATTTTTGTGAAATATTTTTTATCAAGTTCTAATTAGATGTGTGATAACAAACCCTGCTGTACACGGGGTAAATGAAGGAGCCGTGACAGGCCCATCCATTGAGGCTGTCCACGTCTGGACATTGAAACTAATGGAGCACTGCTTCTATCTCAGGGATGGATAGAACGCAATGAGGGATGAGACTCCAGAGTCCAGTCTGGCCTGCAAATGCAAAGCCATTTAAAGTCTCTTATTCAAATGTAATAAGGGTCCAAAAAACGCCTAAGGGCCTCAAAGCTCCAGTCAAAAATTCCATTATGATTCATGCAGGATTGATCCCTTAATACCAGATGGCACAATCACACATGGATCAATCACGTTTTGCCACAAACCTGAAAAGTCCAATAGGGATTTATAATATATTAGCGTATCAACAGGATTTCTTCAAAAAGTGTGTTTGAGTTCAGAAGGGCTTTATGTTGGATAGGGTGAAAACAGTACAACATGAAAATGATGCTCTTACAGCGGGTTTGAAACCAAAGCGCTGCTTTCAGTTATGCGTGATGTGTATTTGGTCATGTTTGATTGACTTGAGCCTGCACTGCTTCATGTGTTCATGAGTGTTTTCAAGTTTTATCCTACAGACATCTGTAACTTTTCAGCAATTGACAGCAATTGGTGGGAGTGATGGAGGTGGGGGCTTGTATTTTTTTTTCTTGCTGTATGATTCAAAAGCCAGTTAACTGTCATGAATCACTCAATCCATAAAATGAAATGAAATTATGATGATAATAATAATAATAATGATCATCATCATTATTAATAATAATAATAATAATAATAATAATAATAATTATTATTATTATTATTATTATTATATTAATAATAGCAATAATGAACATTATTGTTATTATTGATATAATAATAATAATAATAATAATAATAATAATAATAATAATAATAATAATAATAATAATAATTGTTATTATTATTATTATTATTGGTAGTAGTAGTAGTAGTAGCAATTAGTAAAATTAATAGTTTCACTACTAGTAGCAGTTTTAGAAGTAGTTACTACTACAGCTACTACTACTAATAGCCATTGTAGTCATAGAGGTAGCAACCCCAATTCCAGTGAAGTTGGGACACTGTGTAAAATGTAAATAAAAACAGAATACAATGATTTGCAAATCATCTTCAACCTATATTCAATTGAATACACCACAAAGACGACAAGCACAAAATACGACAACGGAGACCCCAGACTGTTGAACAACTGAAGTCATACATCAAGCAAGAATGGGAAAGAATTCAGCAATTAGTATCCTCAGTTCCCAAACACTTAATGAGTGTTGTTAGAAGGAAAGGTGATGTAACACAGTGGGAAACATACCACTGTCCCAGCTTTTTTGAAACATGTTGCAGGCATCCATTTCAAAATGAGCAAATATTTGCACAAAACAATAAAGTTTATCAGTGTGAACATTAAATATCTTGTATTTGTGGTGTATTCAATTGAATATAGGTTGAAGAAGATTTGCAAATCATTGTATTCTGTTTTTATTTACATTTCACACAATGTCCCAACTTCACTGGAATTGAGGTTGTAAATCTTGGCTTGATAGAAATTCTAGGTTGTATGGGGAGCTAAAGTGGGCATGGATGGTCCTTACAATGGACAAGGAGATGTTTGTTAGAGGAATCTGCGATCACATGACAAACCATCTGTGGTCTACTGATCCAGTGATTGACATTTTGGCTATGTGGTGCATTTCTATTTGCTGGAAAAGGCCAAGGGGCTGCCCAAGTTCCACTTAGCTGTGTCAGATATATGGCTATTTTAGAGATGTGGGCATGGATCAGATGTCTGCCTCTGTGTGACTGCCATCTTGGACCCAAGGCAGTTTTGTGGCATCATGGATACAGCAAAGCACAGCACCGGTGCATGATCCCACACTTGACTTTAAATTTCACCTTCTCGAATGTGAATATTTGGGGGGTTTCTTTCCCACTTGCTGATAATAACCTGAATATCTTTGGGTTGAGGACAAAACAAAACATTTGAGGACATAATATTGAACTTTGGGAAACACTGATCATTTTTTCACCATAAATGGACTGCATTTATATAGCACTTTTCCATCTGCATCAGACGCTCAAAGCGCTTTACACATCAATGACTCACATTCACCCCAATGTCAGGCTGCTGCCATGCAAGGTGCCCACTACACACCGGAAGCAACTAGGGGATTAAGGACCTTGCCCAAGGGCCCTTAGGGCCATGTCCCACTGGCGTTTAGGAGGATTTGCGCATGAAATGAGGAGACAAAAGCTGAGCGTCCACAACAAAGGTGGGTGGAAATGACAACTGTCACGGGGTGGATCAGCGAATACATGAGGAAGAAAAGCAGATATAACAAGGAACAGAAGTGAAGGCGACCGCGGAGGTGCCCCCATGAGGGGCACAGTGGCTGTGATGCACTCGCTTCATCCTTGCCCACTCTGTCTGCATGTGTGACATACCATTTGTGACCGTGATGTGGCCGTGCTGGGCACGCGTCATATCTGTTTTGCACGCTGTCCCAGTCCGCCGCCAAGCCGCGCCAACCCGTCGGTTGCGGATATCAGTGGATGACAGGGGATATGCGGCGCGTTGGTTGTGTATGTCCTGCGTATGTCTTCAGTATGTGTTCAGGCAGTGATGCGGATCTCATCCGCAGCAGGATTTTTGAGCCGCTCAAAAATCCTGGCTGCAGACATGCGTGCCTCTGCGGATGATCACGGACGTGTTCGGATGGCGGCCGACTCATACAGGAATGTTACACGGTTACTGCGGTTGTTTGGCGGATGTGGGTCACTTTTGTGCGCATTCCATCCGCAAATCCTCCTAAACGCCAGTGGGACAGGGCCCTTAGTGATTTTCTAGTCAGGCTGTGATTTAAACGGAGGATCCTCTGGTCTCAAGCCCAACGCTTTAACCACTAGACCATCACCTTCCCATTTTCTGACATTTTAACAATGCCAAAAGCATTGCCTACAGATGAGATCAGGCTCACATTAAGAAAACGAGCAAGAGCATTTCGGAAAGCAATTCTGTAAAAATGTAAGTAGGGCTGACAGACATTCCGATGTATACATTAAGTTATTTATTTTAACACTTTGTCTTCTTTTTCCACTTCAGACAATATAGTTAATTGTTTCAGAGTCTGAATTAATGTAATAACATGTTACTTGTAATTGTGATCTTTGCTACTCCTTGATATTTGACATAGGGAGAATTTGTGTGCATCGCCTTACAGATCTAACCCAAACTTTATATGTACAGAGAGCTCTGTACTTCACTCACCCTCCTGACATAACTCTTGACTCTTGGCTGGAGAAGTAACCTCTGTTACACTGGTGTTCCATACAGGGGGTAGTTGTAGACTCTTTACCTCTCTGTGCTGCAAACTGTCGTGAAAAGCACCTGTCCCAAAGGGCCTCAGGGCATAAACAGAAATTTATTTTTTTCTCTGTGATAGCTGAACATACCTGTGTTCTTAATGAGATAGCATTGATTTGCCAAAGACACACAGCTATTTGCAATCAAGCTTTTTTTTTTAAGGTTTCCCAGTTTAACAGCAAACATTTTACGCTTTTTTACAATGATTCCGTGGTTGCATCGAGCTGGCAAAAAGACTGTTCTGCATTGACTTCATGAAGGTGGCAAATCAGTGTATCCAAACACTATGGCCACTGACAGCCATCACTCTAATTAATTATCAAACTAATTTGCCAAATTTGGTATTGTACTGTATTGTTTCATATTGTACGCAACTGATTGCCTTAATTTTATGGTTGAACTCAAAAACAAATTTTTAGAATTTAAATATTTATTTAGTTAGCATTACATAAATTGTAATTGCTTTGTAGTCTTACACACCTCTCTGCAGCTTCTCTCCCCCTGCCATCCCCTCATTACCCCATCCCCGTAGAGACGGTGCCTGCTCCCAGACTACCAATAACCAGCAAAAATCTATTTAAGCATAAAAATTCAAAAAGAAAAAATAATATAGCACCTTCAACTGCACCACAGACTAAAACAGTTAAATGTGGTCTATTAAACATTAGGTCTCTCTCTTCTAAGTCCCTGTTGGTAAATGATATAATAATTGATCAACATATTGATTTATTCTGCCTAACAGAAACCTGGTTACAGCAGGATGAATATGTTAGTTTAAATGAGTCAACACCCCCGAGTCACACTAACTGTCAGAATGCTCGTAGCACGGGCCGGGGCGGAGGATTAGCAGCAATCTTCCATTCCAGCTTATTAATTAATCAAAAACCCAGACAGAGCTTTAATTCATTTGAAAGCTTGTCTCTTAGTCTTGTCCATCCAAATTGGAAGTCCCAAAAACCAGTTTTATTTGTTGTTATCTATCGTCCACCTGGTCGTTACTGTGAGTTTCTCTGTGAATTTTCAGACCTTTTGTCTGACTTAGTGCTTAGCTCAGATAAGATAATTATAGTGGGCGATTTTAACATCCACACAGATGCTGAGAATGACAGCCTCAACACTGCATTTAATCTATTATTAGACTCTATTGGCTTTGCTCAAAAAGTAAATGAGTCCACCCACCACTTTAATCATATCTTAGATCTTGTTCTGACTTATGGTATGGAAATAGAAGACTTAACAGTATTCCCTGAAAACTCCCTTCTGTCTGATCATTTCTTAATAACATTTACATTTACTCTGATGGACTACCCAGCAGTGGGGAATAAGTTTCATTACACTAGAAGTCTTTCAGAAAGTGCTGTAACTAGGTTTAAGGATATGATTCCTTCTTTATGTTCTCTAATGCCATATACCAAGACAGTGCAGAGTAGCTACCTAAACTCTGTAAGGGAGATAGAGTATCTCGTCAATAGTTTTACATCCTCATTGAAGACAACTTTGGATGCTGTAGCTCCTCTGAAAAAGAGAGCTTTAAATCAGAAGTGTCTGACTCCGTGGTATAACTCACAAACTCGTAGCTTAAATCAGATAACCCGTAAGTTGGAGAGGAAATGGCGTCTCACTAATTTAGAAGATCTTCACTTAGCCTGGAAAAAGAGTATGTTGCTCTATAAAAAAGCCCTCCGTAAAGCTAGGACATCTTTCTACTCATCACTAATTGAAGAAAATAAGAACAACCCCAGGTTTCTTTTCAGCACTGTAGCCAGGCTGACAAAGAGTCAGAGCTCTATTGAACTGAGTATTCCATTAACTTTAACTAGTAATGACTTCATGACTTTCTTTGCTAACAAAATTTTAACTATTAGAGAAAAAATTACTCATAACCATCCCAAAGACATATCGTTATCTTTGGCTGCTTTCAGTGATGCCGGTATTTGGTTAGACTCTTTCTCTCCGATTGTTCTGTCTGAGTTATTTTCATTAGTTACTTCATCCAAACCATCAACATGTTTATTAGACTCCATTCCTACCAGGCTGCTCAAGGAAGCCCTGCCATTATTTAATGCTTCGATCTTAAATATGATCAATCTATCTTTGTTAGTTGGCTATGTACCACAGGCTTTTAAGGTGGCAGTAATTAAACCATTACTTAAAAAGCCATCACTTGACCCAGCTATCTTAGCTAATTATAGGCCAATCTCCAACCTTCCTTTTCTCTCAAAAATTCTTGAAAGGGTAGTTGTCAAACAGCTAACTGATCATCTGCAGAGGAATGGTCTATTTGAAGAGTTTCAGTCAGGTTTTAGAATTCATCATAGTACAGAAACAGCATTAGTGAAGGTTACAAATGATCTTCTTATGGCCTCGGACAGTGGACTCATCTCTGTGCTTGTTCTGTTAGACCTCAGTGCTGCTTTTGATACTGTTGACCATAAAATTTTATTACAGAGATTAGAGCATGCCATAGGTATTAAAGGCACTGCGCTGCGGTGGTTTGAATCATATTTGTCTAATAGATTACAATTTGTTCATGTAAATGGGGAATCTTCTTCACAGACTAAAGTTAATTATGGAGTTCCACAAGGGTCTGTGCTAGGACCAATTTTATTCACTTTATACATGCTTCCCTTAGGCAGTATTATTAGACGGTATTGCTTAAATTTTCATTGTTACGCAGATGATACCCAGCTTTATCTATCCATGAAGCCAGAGGATACACACCAATTAGCTAAACTGCAGGATTGTCTTACAGACATAAAGACATGGATGACCTCTAATTTCCTGCTTTTAAACTCAGATAAAACTGAAGTTATTGTACTTGGCCCCACAAATCTTAGAAACATGGTGTCTAACCAGATCCTTACTCTGGATGGCATTACCCTGACCTCTAGTAATACTGTGAGTAATCTTGGAGTCATTTTTGATCAGGATATGTCATTCAAAGCGCATATTAAACAAATATGTAGGACTGCTTTTTTGCATTTACGCAATATCTCTAAAATCAGAAAGGTCTTGTCTCAGAGTGATGCTGAAAAACTAATTCATGCATTTATTTCCTCTAGGCTGGACTATTGTAATTCATTATTATCAGGTTGTCCTAAAAGTTCCCTAAAAAGCCTTCAGTTAATTCAAAATGCTGCAGCTAGAGTACTGACGGGGACTAGAAGGAGAGAGCATATCTCACCCATATTGGCCTCTCTTCATTGGCTTCCTGTTAATTCTAGAATAGAATTTAAAATTCTTCTTCTTACTTATAAGGTTTTGAATAATCAGGTCCCATCTTATCTTAGGGACCTCGTAGTACCATATCACCCCAATAGAGCGCTTCCCTCTCAGACTGCAGGCTTACTTGTAGTTCCTAGGGTTTGTAAGAGTAGAATGGGAGGCAGAGCCTTCAGCTTTCAGGCTCCTCTCCTGTGGAACCAGCTCCCAATTCAGATCAGGGAGACAGACACCCTCTCTACTTTTAAGATTAGGCTTAAAACTTTCCTTTTTGCTAAAACTTATAGTTAGGGCTGGATCAGGTGACCCTGAACCATCCCTTAGTTATGCTGCTATAGACGTAGACTGCTGGGGGGTTCCCATGATGCACTGTTTCTTTCTCTTTTTGCTCTGTATGCACCACTCTGCATTTAATCATTAGTGATCGATCCCTGCTCCCCTCCACAGCATGTCTTTTTCCTGGTTCTCTCCCTCAGCCCCAGCCAGTCCCAGCAGAAGACTGCCCCTCCCTGAGCCTGGTTCTGCTGGAGGTTTCTTCCTGTTAAAAGGGAGTTTTTCCTTCCCACTGTAGCCAAGTGCTTGCTCACAGGGGGTCGTTTTGACCATTGGGGTTTTACATAATTATTGTATGGCCTTGCCTTACAATATAAAGCGCCTTGGGGCAACTGTTTGTTGTGATTTGGCGCTATATAAAAAATTGATTGATTGATTGATTGATTGATTTTGTCAAACAATACTCAATGTGGAGATGCAGAACCAACATTGATTACACAATTCCTTGAGCAGGTTTAATGTCTATAGATTAAATATTAAACTTGAGAACAAAAGTTCTCAGGGAGCGATCCAACAAATTTACAGTTTCAGAAAACAACATATTCTTTCATCTACACCATTATTACAGGAGTGTGTGCTCTTTACACAAATGCATATAAATACACTTTTTTTAGTTTTTACATATTCAGATTGAGTCTGATTCAATAAAAGAAAAGAAAGAAAGAAAATAGCATTTAATGACCTTGCAGATTGAGTTAGTCTCAGACATTTTGTGGCTACTGGACCCAACCACTTTCATCTGTCATACTACACTATGCAGAAACTCTTAATATATATATATATATTATAGAACATTATATTACTGTATAAGCTGATTTAACTCAAATGAGCCAATTTAATTTTATTTAAAAATACATTTTATTGGTTGAATTGTTTAGATAACTACACCTGCTGAGGTCACCTACCTCATTTTTTTTGAATTCTGCTACTATATTTGGATTTATACATGAAGGCATATTGCAATTTTGATATTGCAGTAACTCATTGCAAAGTTAATTTATTGCAAGAGAGGATGATTTGGGATATGAACAAAGTATGTGATCTAATTACCTCCATCAAGGAGATACTGTTTTCATGGTTGTTTGTTTGTCAGCAGGATATCACAGATATATCATAAACCCACAAGAATATTTCACTCAAAATTACTGGAATAGTATTTCTTGGATCAAGGAATAACTCATTAAATTTTGATGTGTATCCCAAACAAAGGTTCTTGCTTTTGCTCTTTCATCTCTTTCAACCAAATACTTTTCATCTTTTTTTACAGAAAATATCTTCCGGATCAAACTCAAAATAAAATAGCCGTCTTCTAAGACATTATCCAACTGCTCATCAAATTTTGTCAATATGCTTTGATGTAAATGTTGCTGTATACCAAAAATTATTCTGTCTTAGTCAGTGGTGGGCACAGTTAACCAAAAACGTAGCTTGAATAACTGCAAAACCGATACACTGCTAAAAAATTAAGCAAAAGTTACAGCTAGCTTTTAGTATTGACTCAGTACACAATCAGCTAAGCCAGTGTTGCAGAGTAAATTCAAAGACCACCACAAACCGAAAACAAGCCAGCGCTTCTGTCTTTGTACCCTACTCCACCACTACAAACAAATAAATAAACAACATGCATTCACTCAGACAGTGGGCAGGAGACATGAAGCACAAAGCACCTTTCACTTATGGTTTCATTTAAAACCAACTCATTCTGGACAGTTTATCAGAATTAACAGCAACTCTGTCATTTTTACAAAGTGAAAATATGATATTGCCTATATTTTTTTTAAAAGTGATGCACTAATTCTGAAGTTTTGAGCATTAAACAGACACATGTGCCAAAAAGCATTATGGGAAATTCAAATGAGCTGCTCTCATTACTCCCCCCTAGAGTGCCTTAACCACTGAACTATACAGAGTTCAGTGGCCTTAACTGAGAAAGTGGTGTCAACTCAGAACATGGTACATTTTGGTTCCAATTGCGCTGAACTACTGAATGAACCTTTCATGTTTTCAACATTTTTCTTATCATTTAACCACATACAGCAACACATCCAGCTACAGATGCTATCAAAATAAACATAAAAATAGCTACTCTATCAAAGTTACACAAATTTACAATTTATGATGATTTATTTAATTAATTTAAAGCCTGATTTATGCTTCTGCACCTCTGTAGCTACATGTCATGCAATGACGTGTGTGACAATTTTAAAGTTCTCTGTCTCTGTATTATGCTTTTTTATGGACTAATTTGACCCTCAATAAGCTTTTCTTTCTACAATCATCACCTCCAATTCAAAGGTAAGTTGTACATTTTAATTTTTTCCGACTTCGTGTTTTAAATTTGCTGACTTTTCTGATCCATTTGAAGAGTTCACATGCAAAACCCAGTAAGTGTTTTTCTCTTTAAATGGAGAAAAATGCAGTTGAAAATGGAGATTTAAAGGAAACCCTATTCTGCTCGGCTCTGAAGGGAACTGTACATACTGTACATCTTGAAGCCCTTGTTGTGTCTATTTGTGTATCCAAATATGCAGCAAACCATCATTTTCAGCAAATAAATAAATAAAATATCTGGATTTCCATGTAGACTGATAAACAGTGAATGCTATATTGAACCCAAGATGGCACCATGAGTCACATGACCTTTTTTTTTGACACGTCATGTCGCCACTCTCTCAATTAAGGCACTCTACACCCCCCCCCCCCCTGTCAAAATTCAGAGAACACTGCCATCTACTGGATGTTAGTGTGAATAGATCAACTGCAATTTGTGTGTGGTATTGACATTTCAAATCCAGCAAAATTTCACAAAATTTCAGAGTTTGCATCTGATCAGGCTGCAATTTAACCGCTGCACTGCACACTGAACAACAGCATTAAAATCCCCCCCAAAAAACTCTTGTATACTGTGCCTAAAACTCTCATGAATATATGATCTGGGTTTATCGACGTTGTTATTGTGTTTGTTTTATGTAAACCTGCAAGAAGCTCAGGTTGTTTCACCGATATTTACAGTGGGGAATCGCTGTGAGCGCTTCATATTCACTTCATTCTGGAGGAAACTGAAGTTTACTCTTTAGCATCCTGCTTATTCTCCTTTACAGCACTGTTCCAGAATAATATATATAAAATGTATGAAATTTGTTTTGGGTTTGTTAAATTCCACATAGGTTAAATGTAGCAAACATTTGTTTTAGCAAGTTTTCAGGGTCTCATGCAAGTCTCTTAAAAAAAATGTTATGAAAGCCATAAAAATTATATTTTAGTTGTATAACGTTTCTCAGTGTTATTTTGACTGCAGCAACTCTGGTGCACAGGGGATTATGGGAAATCTCAATGGGGGTGAAGTGTGGTACTTTAAAATGAAATACTGTCATGAAACTGAAATAAACAAACAAACAAACAAAAAAACATGCCAATTTTGACACCTCCTGTACAGTTACTGTAACTTGTGTGTTGGTTTTTATAATGCCTGTGATCCGTGATCCACTTATATTGAGATGATCTAAGTGTAAAACTGTGTTTGAGGTTCACATATATGTTGGTCTATTCACACTCCCATCCAGTAGAGGGCAGTGTTCTTTGCATTTTGATGGGGGGGGGGGCGTGAGAGCAGATCATTTGTCTGTTTAGCACTCAAACCTTCAGCATTAGTGCATTGCTTTAAAAATATGTGCAATATCATATTTTCACTTTGTAAAATTCACAGAGTTGCCGTTAATTTTGATAAACTGTCCGGAATTAGTTGGTTTTAAATGATACCATGAGTGAAAGGTACTTTGCGCTTCATGTCTTCTGCCCACTGTCTGAGTATGGGCATGTTGAAAATAAATGACTTTTTTTTTCTTCTTCTTCTTCTATGTAATAGCAGCTGGTAGCTGGTCTGCATCCTTCTACTGGGGGAGGATGGAACTTCTCACAGTGGTCTAACTGCAAAACACATGATAGGAATTATCATGTAGGATTTTAGGTTTTACAAACTGTTGGGTTTGCACCCTGTTTTTAAAGAAATGAGAGGCACAGACACTGTAAAGAAACCAGTCAGAGAGAGACAAATATATATATATTTTTTGCTCTGCGCAGAGGAGGAGAACAAGAAGCAGCTTGTAATTGCTCAGCTTCACAGCTCTCCCAAAATCCCCTCCTCTGGCCCAGCCTTTTATTTAGTTCATCAACATGAGAAAAAACAAACAAGGACAGTCGGGAGAGGTTACACATGAGTCATGTCTGCAAGAGGGTGGTAGCAAAGCAAGGTAATGGCTGAAACCTTCCATTCCTGTGACATGAGCCTTGTGGCTCGTCAAAGCAGGATAAGGCACTTATGCAAAATTAAAAATAGTTTGCTCAATCATGAAGAATGCAGACAACAAGTCTTTCTTTCTAAAACCTCCTCTTCTCACTAAGAGGAAAAATAATATAAGCATAAACTAAAGAAAATAAATGATAATAATATAAGCATAAACTAAAAGAAAATAAATGATAATATGAGCATGAACTATATAAAATCCTTGACACAAACCTATAGCCTTTCTCACTGTACCAGCAAAAAAATGTTAGCGGACTGAAAGTAAGCAGAATTAAATTTTGCAGAAGCTAATTGGTCCACTGATAGTTTTCAAAGTTAGCTGAAAAGAAAATGAAAATGTTAGCTTCGTAAATTTGCGGTTAGCGGATTAATGGAACTGTGTTGATCTTAGTTCCAGAACATATTCTGAAAAAACATATTCCGAGTCATCTCCAAAATTGAATCACATATTTTCTGGAACATTATCACCAAATTTCATTGAGTTATGTTTGGCAAAAACATTAACTCCTTGGTGACGGTAACAATCAGGATCCACATTCAGTGATAAGCATCAAAGGTTATCAATCAGAGTTAAAGGTCAGTGATCATGATTACAGGTTAAGGTTAAAATTGAGGGAACAGAATTGCAGATCATTACAGTGGTCAGCAATTTTTTTTTTTGCATGGACTTTGAGAAGTGATATGGGGTAATTTTGGGGTGCTGAATCTGAATCTGACCTCAGATTTCCTGTGTCACATCACATTTTTTTGTAATCTGCATGTTCTGTATTGATGGATTACACAAAAGTTGCTCATTCACTCACATGTTTGACACCACTAATCGTGCCCAAAAGCAGCTTCAAAAGCATAGTTTTTAAAACCAGGTTCGCGCAATGTGAACAAAGAGCTGTAATATTGTTTCTGGTGCCAAAGAGGTGTGTGAGACTGCAGCTTTTGAACTCAATTGTAGAAACTAAGAAGAACTGTAGGGAATGTGTAATGCACTACAGCACTTTATAAATTACTGTTTTTAAAGTTATGGTTTTTAAAATATATAGATGTATGAAATTAGACTTGCAGTTTTAATTAACTTATTCTAATTGAATTGTACATGTAGTTTTTTTTTTTTTTTTTTTAACTGTGTGTCCTCCTTTGATTGAATTTGTGTAAGCTAACCTTCATGCTCAGATCATGTCAGTGTCCTTTTGTTTCCTGTCTTTTGTCTAGTCAGTGTCTTGGTGTAGTAGTTGGTGACCCCTTTGTAATGTAGTCTGTTGTATTGTAAGCTCCTGTGATGTTTGTGTGTTTTTACTGTAAATTGTTTAATTCTTATTGTCTGTCAGGGACTACAGATGGAAATTAGCCCATGGCTATAATCTGACATATTTACACTTTATGTGTTCATTAATATGTGTTGTCCCTTTTAAATAAATGAAATGAAATGAAATGAAAAACTCCATGTAAGAAAAATCATGTTGGCCAGTGTCAAAAATTAGCAATCAGGTTCAAAGCTTAATGATCAAGATCAAAGGTTAACAATGAGGATTAAAGAAATTTATAGGAGAGATCAGAAGAATGCAAAAGAAATGTTAAATATCTCTAGAGACGCTGTTGGACCTTGGTGGAGGTATGTACTCTCCTACAGCTCCTCCAAAGAGTATTTGAGAATATATGAGGTCTGTCAATAAAGTATAGGTCCTTTTTATTTTTTTCAAAAACTATATGGATTTCATTCATATGTTTTTACGTCAGACATGCTTGAACCCTCGTGCGCATGCGTGAGTTTTTCCACGCCTGTCGGTGACGTCATTCGCCTGTGAGCACTCCTTGTGGGAGGAGTCGTCCAGCCCCTCGTTGGAATTTCTTTGTCTGAGAAGTTGCTGAGAGACTGGCGCTTTGTTTGATCAAAATTTTTTCTAAACCTGTGAGACACATCGAAGTGGACACGGTTCGAAAAATTAAGCTGGTTTTCGGTGAAAATTTTAACGGCTGATGATTGATTTTGAGGTGATACTGTCGCTTTAAGGACTTCCCACGGAGCGAGACGTCGTGCAGCGCTCTCAGGCGCCGTCGTTAGCCTGTTTCAAGCTGAAAACCTCCACATTTCAGGCTCTATTGATCCAGGATGTCGTGAGAGAACAGAGAAGTTTCAGAAGAAGTCAGTTTCAGCATTTTATCCTGATATTCCACTGTTAAAGGAGATTTTATTAATGAAAGACGTGCGGACGGGTCCGCGCGTCGGGACGCAGCCGGCCCGGTGCAGCAGCACAGGAAAAACACCTCCGTGTTGATAACCATTTGTAAACTCCAGGCGGCTTTTGATGGCTTTCAGTGGAGTGAGTATATGAGAAATTGTTTAACCGCTGGACATGTTCCAACTTGTCCTTAAGGCTTCCAACAGAGGTGTTTTTCCTGTGGCAGAGCGTCGCGGCGGCTGCGAGCCGACGCTGCAATCCGCCCGCACGTCTTTCATTAAAAAAATCTCCTTTAACAGTGGAATATCCGGATAAAATGCTGTATGACGTAAAAACATGAATGAAATTCATATAGTTTTTGAAAAAAATACAAAGGACCTATACTTTATTGACAGACCTCGTATATCAGTTTTACTGCATTACCCACAAAAGTCAAAGCACAACCCCTTAAAAAGAATCATATTTTTGTTCATGATCCCATCTTAAGTATGATTCAATGCTGCATAAATTACCGATTCTGAAATGATTAAGGAGAAGCTGTTTGGAGTAGGAAACAGTTTTGTTGCTCGTACTGTACTGCTGAAAGTCTGCGTCGTTCCCTTTTTTGCTGACGGGGGAAATTAAGCAAAATGTAGGTTTTAAGAGCGTCGCTTTCATGTCCTGATGTAAGCTTTGGCATTACTTCAGACATCAAGATCTGTTTCACAGAAATCCCATTCCATCTAAAGTAAAAGCTCGGCAGTAAATCTGCCCATACCTCCCCCATAACACTTCCATAAATGATTCATTCAGCCCAGTTTAGCTGATGCAAAACAGAATGCTGGATGGAGCTCAGGCTGCAAGCGAAGGACCAACCCCGCTGCTTAGTAACTTCATCAATCTCGGGGTGAGAAAAAAGAGAAAGAGAGGACGGCGCACCCTAATAATAACTTCTGTGCCACCATCCAGAGGTCGTGTTTTTTAATCCCTCAGCCTAAAGAATTGTGTTATTCTAAAATATAACCCTGGTGGTGCAGAAGCAGTTGAGATCCATCATGGTTTGAGATAAGCGCCAGCTGATCTCCTCCCGCCGCACGGCCTCGCCCAGAACTACACGGGGAGATAAGATGGAACTTTTGTTTGAAACCTGATGAGAACCCTCTTAATGAAAGTGCTGCACCAAAAAAATAATCTTTTTTCTCCGTGTTAGTCAATCAAGAAATGGTGTAGTTGGGAGGGTGAGAGAAGAGAAAGAAAGTAATTTTGCATAATCAGTGAGCACCATCTGGAACAATTAACCAAATTCCACAGAACTCAGAGGATCAGTCATATTGGCTTATTAAAGATCCAGAATTATACAAGTAATAAATCCTTGGAAAAACGAAGCATACCCCTGCCTGTCACGACTATTTTAACTTCAAATACAGTGGAATACTTGATAAGGCTGAAAAGAGGAGATTAATATATGCAAATTGTGTCGAGCATTTAAAAGCACCCCCCCCAACAACTGTCTCGGTTTTTCTTTTTTCTGTCTCTTATTAACATGGCTTTATGTTTTATTCATACACCAACTCACCTGTCATTTCATAAGCTATAATATTATGAGGGTATTATTAAACAGCATAAAGTGGAGCTTTAATTGGAAAGCCCTGTCGCATTCTCCAATTATTCGCAGCAAATTTAAAGCAGATGCACGCGGTTTAATAAGAATTCCAATATTGTTTCTTGAAAATCAAAAAAATCACTGTCATCCTGACAAGATATTTTGCAAACCCAAGTTAATTTTGAGTCTCTTATTTTCCTCTCGTCCGTTGTAAAGGATGAACTGTCTCCTGTTAATTGAAGTTCTTCTAATGGATAGGGAAATAATTGCTCTCCACATTAGGCAAGATCAGGGTCGGTGTCTGCATTTATTTTTGATTAATGCAGCAGATATGTAAATGCACTGTTTTATCAGGTGTATACGTTGCTGTGTAGGTTAATCGAGAGCAATGACAGTAAGGCAATTTAAGGAAGAAAATAATTTTTTTTCTATTGTTATTACAATATGGTTCAAAGTCAGAAAAAATTTCCGGCACCTTTATTTTTCTGGAAAACATTGCTTTTTAGACACAATGCAAGTTTCACTCTCTCTCTCTCTCTGTCTCCCTCCCTCTTTCTTTTTAACTGTCAAAATATGAATAACAGACCTAATTGGCAAAGGGACTTGGCATGGATCAAAGCAGCGCTGTTGAAGAAAAAGGGGGGGAGAAAAAAAAAAGGTTGAAGCTGCAGTGAAAACTTGATAACTTTTTAAATGAGCTTGAACTGTCAAGTGAAAGAGGGCTGCAAAATAAATGTGAATTAGTTTTTAATATTCTGGTAATAAATGTCAAAGCACCTGCACATCACATCTGTACATGATGTGACTGCAGATGACAGATTTCACAGACGTTACCTCTCCTCCCCTTTGCTCAGTCTGCGTGTGCGTGTGCATGTGTGTATTGGTTTTTTTTTTGTTTTGTTGGGAAGTGACGGAGGGTTTAATCAAGAAAGCAGGCAATTCATCAATCCTAAAGAAGGCGCTTGTACAGCCCTGACAGAGCGCACATGGTTTTAGACCAACTCGAACCTGGCCAGCTGTCAGCCCACACACGTGCACACGCCGAAACCCACGCACATACAGCCTATCTCCGCCACACTTGCAATTAACACAGATAGGCTGGTGGCTGCGACCTCACACTCGGTCTGCAGGCTATCACGCTGCTAATGAATCGTCTTAAACAATAAACACGTCTGCTGCTGCTATCAAGTCACGACAAGACACGTAAAGGTGGATTTTGTGCGTGTGCAGAGGGCAGATCAGTAAATGATGACTACTTGGTGTCAATCAAAGCGTGTCCCAGCGGAAGAAACAGCAGCACACTAAAAACCATTCAGCTGTGTGTTCATTTCTGCTTTGCACTTTGCACTTTTGTCTACAGTAACTCCTAATGTGACTCCCATGCGGGCAGAATGCTTTGTGAATCATATTTTTACAATCAATTGCTTGCTGTTCTTTGAGTTGGAGCATACAGGGAATAAAAACGGATGCTCAGATGAACAAAATTATTTGTCACGCTACCTGACACGGAGTAGATTGTGGTATTAAAAAGTCAGAGGCACACACCCATGCAGCATGTGTGTGTGTGTGTGTGTGTGTGTGTGTGCCTCCTTTCAGAAAGCAGGAGGGATCCTCGCCACATGGGGTCTCTCTCCAGCCAGATAAAACCCGCCTGCCTCAGTGTGGATCTCCAAAAAGGAGGGGAGCACCTTAGACGGCGCTGACTCTGTGGCTCACTGTCACAGAGTCAGCTTTGCTTCCCAAACCGATGACTTTTTCTTCTCTTTTGGTCACAGAGCATTGTGCTGCAGTAAGAATCTCTCCTGGACAAAGAGAAGGGGGGGGGGGGGGGGATTTGTCCTCGTGCACGCACAGTACACGTGTGAGTATGGCATGTGACAGATCATCTTTGACAGCTGCTAAATGTTCTCTTGAGTGTGATGCCGCGCTCCTCTGGGAAGTCGTGTTCACTCATATAAGGGTGATTCTATGGTAACGGAATTACGACGACGGGAAAATCTGGCCATATTTTAGCTCCCCATTAAAAATGTGCTCCGATTATAATTCCGTTACCATATAATCGCCCATAAGCAAAGCTCGGTACAGTTGTGATGAGTGAGATCGAGACACGGAGCACTCAGATTACAGCATGGGAAGGAAAACCAGAAAGCATCATTCCCAAAATGGATAAGCTGAATAAATAAATGGTAATACCTAAATAAATACACAATTTATAACACAATAAAATCCATATTTTTTAAAGAATAAATAAGACAACTAGGGTTGTCCTCACCCAGGGTTTTTTTTAGCATGATCCCGATCCCAGTCATGTAATATTGAGTATCTGCCAACACATAGTTGTGATTTGATACTTTGATACTATTTTCCTAGATGTTACACTTTAAGACACTTTTCAATTTCAATTTCAGTTTCAATTTATTTTCATTTATATAGTGCCAAATCACAACAGAGTTGCCTCAAGGCGCTTCACACAAGTAAGGTCTAACCTTAATAACCCCCAGAGCAACAGTGGTAAGGAAAAACTCCCTCTGAGGAAGAAACCTCAAGCAGACCAGACTCAAAGGGGTGACCCTCTGCTTGGGCTATGCTACAGACATAAATTACAAAACAATTCACAGAGAAATTCACAAAACGAATATACAGGAAATGCTGTATATATGCTGTGTACAGCAAGCACATTAATTAAATTCAATCCAAGCTGCTCCTTAAAGTTTTGATTTATTTATTTAAAAAAAAAATCAGCAATCAGCAATGTCTATATGTCCCATCAATTCCAGTTAGTGCAGAAATGTAGTAGTAAAACTAGGACATGTCAGATTAATTAGTTGTTAAATGCAACTATATTTATTATTATTATTATTATTATTATTATTATAAAACTAGGATATGTCAGAATAATATTAACTGAACAACTTTTTAGTTGTTAAATTACCTATATTTATTATTATTATTATTATTATTATTATTGTTATTATTGTTGTTGTTATTATTATTATAAAACTAGGACATGTCAGATTAATAATATTTGAACAACTTTTTAGTTGTTAAATGCAACTATATTTATTATTATTATTATTATTATTATTATTATTATTTGAACTCCTACCCTTCGCCCCTCTGGCTATGTACCGATTCAGTCTCTGTACACAAGAAGAATGCAATCACAATGATGACAAAACTTGTTTATTTATGTGGTAAATGTTACCTTTTTGGTTGGGAAGAAGGTTTTTATCACATGTGCTATCTGTCAGAAACACAGTTGTTGTGTATTTGAACCAAAGGAGAGTAAAATGTGTTTGAAAACCCACATACGTAGTAGCAGCATGATAGGGAAGCACTGACTGATGGAGCACTGCAGTTGGCACTGAGCTTCTGAAACAGTGAGACTGTTGATGATCTATGTGAATAATACAGACTTGCTGTGTATTTAAAGCAGAGTGTTAATGTGCTTTTCGAAAGTGCACCACAGCTCTGTTGTAAAGTGGCTGTTCACTCCACTGGCACCGTTCATGTGTCAGAGAGTTGTTTCCATACTTATCGCATAAGTCTAAAATGTCACATTTACAGTAGTGTTCAGAATAATAGTAGTGCTATGTGACTAAAAAGATTAATCCAGGTTTTGAGTATATTTCTTATTGTTACATGGGAAGGTACAAGGTACCAGTAGATTCAGTAGATTCTCACAAATCCAACAAGACCAAGCATTCATGATATGCACACTCTTAAGGCTATGAAATTGGGCTATTAGTAAAAAAAAAAAAGTAGAAAAGGGGGTGTTCACAATAATAGCAGCATCTGCTGTTGACAAACTCAAAACTATTATGTTCAAACTGCTTTTTTAGTAATCCTGTGAATCACTAAACTAGTATTTAGTTGTATAACCACAGTTTTTCATGATTTCTTCACATCTGTGAGGCGTTAATTGTGTTGGTTTGGAAGCAAGTTTTTGCTCGGTTACTAGTGTGCTTGGGGCCATTGTCTTGTTGAAACACCCATTTCAAGGGCATGTCCTCTTCAGCATAAGGCAACATGACCTCTTCAAGTATTTTGACATATCCAAACTGATCCATGATACCTGGTATGCGATATATAGGCCCAACACCATAGTAGGAGCAACATGCTCATATCATGATGCTTGCACCACCATGCTTCACTGTCTTGACTGTGAACTGTGGCGTGAATTCAGAGTTTGGGGGTCGTCTCACAAACTGTCTGTGGTCCTTGGACTCAAAAAGAACACTTTTCCTCTCATTAGTCCACAAAATATTCCTCCATTTCTCTTTAGGCCAGTTGATGTGTTCTTTGGCAAATTGTAACCTCTTCTGCACATGTCTTTTATTTAACAGAGAGACTTTGCAGGGGATTCTTGCTAATAAATTAGCTTCACACAGGCGTCTTCTAACTGTCACAGCACTTACAGGTAACTCCAGACTGTCTTTGATCATTCTGGAGCTGATCAATGGGTGAGCCTTTGCCATTCTGGTTATTTTTCTATCTATTTTGATGGTTGTTTTCTGTTTTCTTCCATGCGTCTCTGGCTTTTTTGTCCATTTTAAATCAATCAATCAATCAATCAATCAATTTTATTTATATAGCGCCAAATCACAACAAACAGTTGCCCCAAGGCGCTTTATATTGTAAGGCAAGGCTATACAATAATTACGTAAAAACCCCAACGGTCAAAACGACCCCCTGTGAGCAAGCACTGGGCGACAGTGGGAAGGAAAAACTCCCTTTTAACAGGAAGAAACCTCCAGCAGAACCAGGCTCAGGGAGGGGCAGTCTTCTGCTGGGACTGGTTGGGGCTGAGGGAGAGAACCAGGAAAAAGACATGCTGTGAGGGGAGCAGAGATCAATCACTAATGATTAAATGCAGAGGTGCATACAGAGCAAAAAGAGAAAGAAACACTCAGTGCATCATGGGAACCCCCCAGCAGTCTAAGTCTATAGCAACATAACTAAGGGATGGTTCAGGGTCACCTGATCCAGCCCTAACTATAAGCTTTAGCAAAAAGGAAAGTTTTAAGCCTAATCTTAAAAGTAGAGAGGGTGTCTGTCTCCCTGATCCGAATTGGGAGCTGGTTCCACAGGAGAGGAGCCTGAAAGCTGAAAGCTCTGCCTCCCATTCTACTCTTACAAACCCTAGGAACTACAAGTAAGCCTGCAGTCTGAGAGCGAAGCGCTCTATTGGGGTGATATGGTACTCTGAGGTCCCTAAGATAAGATGGGACCTGATTATTCAAAACCTTATAAGTAAGAAGAAGAATTTTAAATTCTATTCTAGAATTAACAGGAAGCCAATGAAGAGAGGCCAATATGGGTGAGATATGCTCTCTCCTTCTAGTCCCCGTTAGTACTCTAGCTGCAGCATTTTGAATTAACTGAAGGCAACAATGAAAAACAAGGTAACAATGAAAATTTAAGCAATGCCATCTAATAATACTGCCTAAGGGAAGCATGTATAAAGTGAATAAAATTGGTCCTAGCACAGAACCTTGTGGAACTCCATAATTAACCTTAGTCTGTGAAGAAGATTCCCCATTTACATGAACAAATTGTAATCTATTAGATAAATATGATTCAAACCACCGCAGCGCAGTGCCTTTAATACCTATGGCATGCTCTAATCTCTGTAATAAAATTTTATTGTCAACAGTATCAAAAGCAGCACTGAGGTCTAACAGAACAAGCACAGAGATGAGTCCACTGTCTGAGGCCATAAGAAGATCATTTGTATCCTTCACTAATGCTGTTTCTGTACTATGATGAATTCTAAAACCTGACTGAAACTCTTCAAATAGACCATTCCTCTGCAGATGATCAGTTAGCTGTTTTACAACTACCCTTTCAAGAATTTCTGAGAGAAAAGGAAGGTTGGAGATTGGCCTATAATTAGCTAAGATAGCTGGGTCAAGTGATGGCTTTTTAAGTAATGGTTTAATTACTGCCACCTTAAAAGCCTGTGGTACATAGCCAACTAATAAAGATAGATTGATCATATTTAAGATCGAAGCATTAAATAATGGTAGGGCTTCCTTGAGTAGCCTGGTAGGAATGGGGTCTAATAGACATGTTGATGGTTTGGATGAAGTAACTAATGAAAATAACTCAGACAGAACAATCTGAGAGAAAGAGTCTAACCAAATACCGGCATCACTGAAAGCAGGCAAAGATAACGATACGTCTTTGAGATGGTTATGAGTAATTTTTTCTCTAATAGTTAAAATTTTATTAGCAAAGAAAGTCATGAAGTCATTACTAGTTAAAGTTAAAGGAATACTCGGCTCAATAGAGCTCTGACTCTTTGTCAGCCTGGCTACAGTGCTGAAAAGAAACCTGGGGTTGTTCTTATTTTCTTCAATTAGTGTTGAGTAGTAAGATGTCTTAGCTTTATGGAGGGCTTTTTTATAGAGCAACAGACTCTTTTTCCAGGCTAAGTGAAGATCTTCTAAATTAGTGAGACGCCATTTCCTCTCCAACTTACGGGTTATCTGCTTTAAGCTGCGAGTTTGTGAGTTATACCACGGAGTCAGGCACTTCTGATTTAAAGCTCTCTTTTTCAGAGGAGCTACAGCATCCAAAGTTGTCTTCAATGAGGATGTAAAACTATTGACGAGATACTCTATCTCACTTACAGAGTTTAGGTAGCTACTCTGCACTGTGTTGGTATATGGCATTAGAGAACATAAAGAAGGAATCATATCCTTAAACCTAGTTACATTGAGTCTAATAATAGATTAAATGCAGTGTTGAGGCTGTCATTCTCAGCATCTGTGTGGATGTTAAAATCGCCCACTATAATTATCTGAGCTAAGCACTAAGTCAGACAAAAGGTCTGAAAATTCACAAAGAAACTCACAGTAACGACCAGGAGGACGATAGATAACAACAAATAAAACTGGTTTTAAAAACTGGACTTCCAATTTGGATGGACAAGACTAAGAGTCAAGCTTTCAAATGAATTAAAGCTCTGTCTGGGTTTTTGATTAATTAATAAGCTGGAATGGAAGATTGCTGCTAATCCTCCGCCTCGGCCCGTGCTACGAGCGTTCTGGCAGTTAGTGTGACTCGGGGGTGTTGACTCATTTAAACTAACATATTCATCCTGCTGTAGCCAGGTTTCTGTAAGGCAGAATAAATCAATATTTTGATCAATTATTATATCATTTACTAACAGGGACTTAGAAGAGAGAGACCTAATGTTTAATAGACCACATTTAACTGTTTTAGTCTGTGGTGCAGTTGAAGGTGCTATATTATTTTTTCTTTTTGAATTTTTATGCTTAAATAGATTTTTACTGGTTATTGGTGGTCTGGGAGCAGGCACCGTCTCTACGGGGATGGGGTAATGAGGGGATGGCAGGGGGAGAGAAGCTGCAGAGAGGTGTGTAAGACTACAACTCTGCTTCCTGGTCCCAACCCTGGATAGTCACGGTTTGGAGGATTTAAGAAAATTGGCCAGATTTCTAGAAATGAGAGCTGCTCCATCCAAAGTGGGATGGATGCCGTCTCTCCTAACAAGACCAGGTTTTCCCCAGAAGCTTTGCCAATTATCTATGAAGCCCACCTCATTTTTTGGACACCACTCAGACAGCCAGCAATTCAAGGAGAACATGCGGCTAAACATGTCACTCCCGGTCCGATTGGGGAGGGGCCCAGAGAAAACTACAGAGTCCGACATTGTTTTTGCAAAGTTACACACAGATTCAATGTTAATTTTAGTGACCTCCGATTGGCGTAACCGGGTGTCATTACTGCCGGGTGTCATTACTGCCGGGTGTCATTACTGCCAACGTGAATTACAATCATCGGCATTATTTAAAGCATTGGAGATCATTGTAGATGATCAGCCTATAATTTTTTGCACCTGCGTATAAGTTTTCCCCTCTCCAATCAACTTTTTAATCAAACTACGCTGTTCTTCTGAACAATGTCTTGAACGTCCCATTTTCCTCAGGCTTTCAAAGAGAAAAGCATGTTCAACAGGTGCTGGCTTCATCCTTAAATAGGGGACACCTGATTCACACCTGTTTGTTCCACAAAATTGAATGAATGCCACACTACTATTATTGTGAACACCCCCTTTACTACATTTTTTTTTACTAATAGCCCAATTTCATAGCCTTAAGAGTGTGCATATCATGAATGCTTGGTCTTGTTGAATTTGTGAGAATCTACTGAATCTACTGGTACCTTGCTTCCCATGTAACAATAAGAAATATACTCAAAACCTGGATTCATTTTTTTAGTCACATAGCACTACTATTATTCTGAACACTACTGTAAGTTCTAAACTTGGTTTATAGCAGGAAATTTTCTGCATTTACTGTCAGAGAAATGTGGAATTGTGTGGATGTTTAACATGAAATGCTGAACATATTTTACTCTAAAAAATGGACCAAACCAAGATTGCACAACAAGAGCCATTTAAAAGGCTGTAGAGACTCCGAAGTTGGCCAGTGATGCCTCAGGAATTTGATTGTCAACCTTCCCTTCCTGTCCTTTGTTTATGCCTCACGGACAAAAAAATGCACATCATATTTGTTCTGTCTTTACAGAAAGCACTCAGAGTACTTTCCTGCCCAAGGTGGCAGGAAAGTTATTTACACAGAATGTTTCAAAAGGAAGCTTCACCCTCCCTGATAGTTTGACATGTACCAGACTCCCCCAGGTATAAAATTGTGGTGCTGCCTGTGCATGAACCAAAACTCTCTTCTGTTCACATTCTGATGCTACAAGAAGGTCCTATGCAAAGTTATTATGGACTTCAGGAAAATAATTTTGCTCCAAAATACAAGGTACATACTTGGCTTTCATATGTGTATACATAACAAAATAATAATAAAATAAATAAACAAACAAACAAAAAAAACCTGTTCATAAGTTGTCCATAATTTTTTACTAGAATTTTCCTTTCAGCTGTTCATGGTCCCTCTGCAAGTCCATAGGGCTGTGCCTGCAGTTTTGGGGCTATGTGGCATGGATGCAACTCCTCACAATCATTCATGACTCACTATATCACACACTAAGCATACTGTGCATCTTTTCTACACACTTACTCACACATGCATTAAAGAAACTCATGTTTACTCAATAGACTCTGTAGCTCATGTAAAATTCTACATATTCTTATTTTTGGTGCCCTCAACATGAGCATCTCCCCAAGAAAATATTCTTCCATTTTCATCTGTTTTGTTTTGGTTTTGAATTAATAATATCCATTTGTGTTTCCACAGTTTTTGTCATTATTTGTCACCGTTACTGTTATTTTCAATGTCATTGTCTTTGCTATTGTCACTGTTTGTCTAATGAGGGAATAATGACCCTGTTGTGTCTGATGATTTGCAGACGTTTCTCAATACTTTCGTATGCTATCTTAAATTCACCCATTTCGGCGGCGGTGGCACGCGACATTCTCTTGCTGTCAGCTAACAGCACTAACAGCTAACAGTATGCGGCCAGTGTTCTGTCGAATTGTGCGTCTCGTTGCATAAATCGACAGTTCCGCGTCCCAATAATACTGCGCATGCGCAGTTGCACGGAGGACAGGAATGACATCTCATCAGAACACCGGTCAGGGCGCAGAGTAATACATCCAAATGTGAAATGGTCAAATATTTTGCCAGAGTTTCCCCGATATTATATGGTCTGAAATCTCACACGATTAACCAATCAGATTTGCGGAATAAATGTCATTGGATTTGAATGTTTGTTATTTATGCAGGAAGAAGAGGGCAGTAAATTATTTCTACAATAATAAACTTGAACATATTCGTAATAGTATGATGCAATTGTGACTCATACTAGAGTAATCTATACAGACAAGGGTACTACTACTACTGCTGCTACTACTACTAATGTTGTCGTTTTGACTGTTCCCGTTTGTTCAGGGTCACCACTGTGGATGCAGCCAGATCAGCATTGGTATTTGGCACAAGTTTAACGCCAGATGTCCTTCCTGATGCAACTCAAGTTCTACCCTGAGAAACACACACAGCCCCTGGTGTTCCAAAGAGGTCTCCCATCCAAGTACTAACCACTACTACTACTAATAATAATTTTTTAATTTTCTTCAGGCATCAAGAATTTTTGATGACTCTAACTTGATGACATGCTACATTCCCCTTTACAGCAGTGTAACACCTGACTGCCAAATGTTGAAAGCGATGGGTCATTTGTGTTTTTTAAGGGAGCTGAAGTAAAACTATAATATGGAGATGTGCTGCTTCTTTTGTTCAAACCGCAATTGCATGCATTCCTGAACACTTTGTTAACACTTTAGGCACTCTGCTCACATACAGTTAGCAGAATGGGATCTCATGCAGATCTGCATAGTAACTGCTTTGGTACGTGCTGATCTGCATGCAGTGACACTGAGAAATAACTCACCTGTCATGGTGTAGCTTCCTCTGCTCTGGTTCTCATCTGTTCTACTGGTGGTCCTTCTCCTGGGTTTTAAAGCAGAAGCAAAGCAATAAAACACTCTCAATTCCCAAGTATGAAGAACAATGTCATAGAGCATTAGCAGTGTATTCAGGGCACCGAATCTGGCCCATAGGGGTGGAACAATACACTAGCTCCACCATACAATACATATCGCAATCATGAACCAATCCATATCATGATACTCAATTACATCGCTGTCCACACTGATTATGTAGAAAGTAATGTAGTAAGTAAATCAACAAATTATTCTGAAATCTATATTGTAATCCATGATATTATTTGTTTCCTCCTTGTATGCTTTTTTTTTTTTTAAATCACTCATGCTTCTTCTTCAAGAGATGATTATTTCTCTCATGTAGTAGTTAACATTTCATGTCAAAAAAATGATTTAATTCAACCTCACGATACAATTAACACCTATACATGATGTACTGTTCCATCCCTAGTGGCCCAGCAGTGTCAGTTCTGTCTTGGCCTCAAGTCAATGAAATGTTGACATGCCTAGCCCATGAATGCATAGCTGGATTATGGAATGTTTTTATTTGGTCACAATGTATTTGCAATTTGGTGAAACAGCACCTCCACAGGCATTTCAGCATATTGAATGAGAATCGAGTATACATCCACATTGTGATATTAGCAGTGCCGTTGTTCCACACACGCTAATCACACACTGCGCATAGGGCACCATGGTGCCTGGGGGGCACAAAAAAAATCAAGCTCCTGAAAAATCATCATAATAGGCTACTAGTAATGATATATCTAAAATTTGTGTAAAGCATGTTAATAGGTATAAGCAATACAAAAGTAATAGGAGGAGGAGGCATGCAGGCAGGACACGGCGTGGGCAGCCTCTGTGTGTGTGGCACCGCCTGTGTGACAGCAGACAGGAGGGAGGAGCTCAGTTTCCTTGCACACAGTGTGCATGCGGGCTGTGCAGGGCTCCTCTTGCCTTCTCCGAGCCCGGGAGAACCGCGAGCATGGACTGATTGATCGTGCGGGTAACAATCCGGACTGTGCACCAGGATCACTGTTGCCACATCGGAATGTTTCTAGTTAACCAAGCATAAAACCACACTGAAAAAAGAGAATGTTTGAAGCAACTTAAAAAAGTGTTACAATTTGTAAAAACCTGAATGAATTAAGTTGTTTGAACTTAAGTTATTAAGTTAGAGTTGATTTAACTTTCAAACTTAAGTTCAAACAACTTAATTCATTCAGGTTTTTACAAATTGTAACACTTTTTTAAGTTGCTTCAAACATTCTCTTTTTTCAGCGCATGCTGTTCTCGACTTTAACATTTCAGGAGAGCGAAAGTATAATGACTTGGAAGATTAGTGCGGGTTTTTTCTGCTATTTTTCATGTAAGAACTTGAATCTTCTTGATCCAGACTGTATATTTTTTTTAAGCCACTGCATTACTTTAATATTCTCTAGTGCGACCTCACCTGAATAATTTTTGGAATCATGTTTTCTGGAATTAGGCTACAGAGAGCTGAATGATACTTTGTTTGCAGCCAGGGCTCTGTAACACTTGATTATGCTCACTGATAGTAAATAAGCCTTAACTGCCGTATAATTTAACATTTTGTTTCAAAATAATGATTTAGATCCTGCTAAATGTTTTAATTCTGAATGCCATGTTTAATGCTGCAGCTGCTGATTCTTGTCATTATTACTATGATTATTTTCAGAATTAATTTAGTGTGTAAAATGTCAGATATTTGTGAAAATTTACATTGACTTTATGATGTTTTGTCCATGAAATGGTCCAAAAATATGAAGATAATTGAATTGACAATGATATAAATGGTAGACAAACATGAAATCCTGTGTTAAAAGCTGAAACATGAAAAAAGTTTAACTTTTTTTTCTGAGATGAGTTTAATTAACTACAGAATGTAGTTATTAATTATTTTTCTTTTAAATAATGGTGATATTTATTTCTTGCCATGTTTGGTGGCATTGTTAATGCTAAATTATTTATTTGCAGCTGTTTTCAAAACATGAAAAAATTATTATTAAAATAATAATTCAATATTAATTTAATATAGAGTATTATAAGTTACTTTGGAAATAAAGAGAACCGTAATGAAAAATTCTGAATTACTGTTCATTTTGGGTGTGGAGGCAGGGCGGGGGGGGGGGGGGGGGGGGGCACCACAAAGCATTTGTGCTTAGGGCACCCAAATGGCTAGCACCAGCCCTGGATATTAGTTGATGGGCCAAGCAGGTTTTCGATACCACTTAACAGGACAAAACGACAATTAGAATCCAGTCTTAGTCTACCATGGCTGACATAAAAATGTATGATAACCATCCCAGGGTAACTGAATGTCATGGAGTTATTAGGAAAAACAGCGACAAAGGTGACAAAGGTCAGTTTCAGTTTGTACAGCGGTCAAAAGTTAAATTTGCTCCAAATGTGGTAAGAAGTCAATCAGTCAATCAACATTTATTTATAAAGTGCTTTACAGCACCGACTGGTGTCCAAAGTGCTTAACATTAAAAACACAAATTCACAAAAATAAAACACATATAGAATAAAATTTTAAAACAGCACATAAAAAAACAGAACATGTCACCTCCCCACTAAGTGTTAAAAGCCAGTTTAAATAAATAAGTCTTTAACTTAGATTTAAAAAGTGCTAGTTCAGGAATAGTACGTAACTCAAGAGGTAGCTCATTCCACAGTCTGGGGCCAGCTACCACAAAAGCATGGTCACCCCAGCATTTATATCTTGACCTTGGAACATCTAAGTAAAGCTGGCCAGACGCCTTGTAGGTGCACAAAGTTAAAATTTCAGACAAGTAGGAAGGTGCAAGACCATAAATAGCTTTAAAAACAAACATTAAAATTTTAAAATCAATTCTAAAATGAACTGGAAGCCAGTGGAGTGAGTACAGGATGGGCGTAATATGCTCAGGTCTAAAAGTGTTTGTTAAAGACGAGCAGCAGCATCCTGCACCAATTGGAGACATGCAAGAGAAGACTGATTAATGCCAGAATAAAGTGCATTACAATAATCAAGTCTGGAGCTGATGAAAGCATGAATGCCTGTCTCAAGATCACGTCTACTGAGGAAGTGCTTTATTTTAGCCAAAAGGCGAAGTTGGAAAAAACTAGCTTTGACAACAGAGTTTATCTGTTGATTGAACCTCAAACAGCTGTCAAATATCACTCCCAAATTATTGACAGCTGGTTTTACATAGTTAGCCAAAGCACCAAAATTTGGTGTTACCACATTTGGTATGCCAGAGCGCTCAAACACCATGATTTCTGTTTTACCATCATTCAGGTAAAGGAAGTTTTGGGACAGCCACTGCTTTACATTGTGAATACAATTAAATAATGATGACAAAGCATCACTCCCATTAGTCCTCACAGGCAGATAGATTTGCAGATCATCTGCATAACAATGAAAGGACAGGTTGTGCTGGGTTATAATTGACCCCAATGGCAGAATGTACAAAGAAAATAGAATCGACCCAAGGACAGAACCCTGCGGCACTCCACAAGACAGATGAGCAGTTGATGAGGAGAGGTCCCCAATCATGACAGAAAAGCTCCTTTCAGCCAAATATGATCTAAACCACTTAAGTGCAGTACGCTGAATGCCAATAAAATGTTCTAACTGGGAAACAAGTACTGTGTAATCCACAATATCAAAGGCTGCTGTGAGGTCCAACAAAATCAGCACAGCAGGATTCCCTGCATCCACCGACAAAGTGATGTCATTATGAACTTTTAAAAGTGCCGACTCAGTGCTGTGTCGTGATGTAAACCCGGATTGGTATTTTTCAAGGATGTGATTGTCTTCTAAAAATTATTGCAACTGTAAAAAGACAACCTTTTCTAAAACCTTAGACAGAAATGGCAGCTGAGGCACAGGTCTAAAATTGGATAAAACTGACGAGTCCAGGTGAGGAAGAAGTGACACAAATTATTGGTTGAGTTAATAAGATTTTAAAAATAAATAGTTTTCACTATTTGTCATGCTTAGTTTTTACGTTATAAGGTAACATACAGGGTCATATGTCAAAGAATCCAGTGGTGTTCAACCTTAGTTGACTTTTACTTTGGAGACCAAGCATCATTCATCGCAATCAAAACTATTCCATTTATTAATGCTTTTATTTCAACCAATAATTTGTCAAAGAATCCAGTGGTGTTCAACCTTAGTTGACTTTTACTTTGGAGACCAAGCATCGTTCATTGCAATCAAAACTATTCCATTTATTAATGCTTTGCTTGTTTGGGTTTTTTTTTTTTTTTTACTTAAATTGGAGCAACTTTAATCATCCAGTTATGTTTCGGGTCAAGGTGACCAATTTTAAAGTTTGAAGATTTAGGAAAAGTAGTTAAAAGTATTTTTTCAGTATCAAACTTCTTCTGCTTGCCTTAATTAATGTAATCAACATATAATATGAAAATGGTTCATCTCACATATTTGCAACCACCCCCTGCACGTTTATATCACATAGATAATGTTGGGGTCAATTTGACCCAGCAGTCAAACCGGAGGCAAAAAGGCATCAGAAATGTCAGACTATTTCTTTATTTGCAACTGTGAGACATATTTCACCCTATTCACACACACACACACACACACACACACACACACACAACACACACACACACACACACACACACACACACACACACACACACACACACACACATACACACACACACACACACAGGTGCAGGTGTTATGACTTTTGACGGGCACGGGTACACTGGACGGGCTGGTAGACAGGAGAGAGATAAGCTGGCAGCTATTAGGACAGTGTGGGACAAGGGGGTAGAGCAACTTCCACTACTCTATAACCCAAGCCCTAATATCACAGTGGATGAAAGGCTGGTGGCATTCAGAGGTCGCTGCCCATTTAGGCATTGCATGCCTTCCAAACCAGCTAAATATGGATAAAATTCTGGGCAGCATGTGATGCAAACACCAACTATGCATTGAACATGCAGGTTTACACTGGAAAGCCGGCTGGAGGAGCCCCAGAGAAGAATCAGGGCACAAGGGTCGTGCTCGACATGGCACAGGGTCTCAGGGGGCACAACATGACCTGTGACAATTTTTTCACAAGCTACAGTTTGGGTCAGGAGCTTCTAAAGAGAAAGCTCACAATGGTCGGAACTGTCTGAAAGAACAGAGCTGAACTCCCGGCTGAGCTGCTGGTGATCAAGAACAGGGCCCCTCAATCTTCCATGTTTGTCTTCACAGACACAACAGCCCTGGTGTCTTACTGCCACAAAAAAGGAAAAAAAAAATGTTGTGCTCATGAGCACTCTGCACAAAAATGCTGAAATCAGCACAAGAGAGGACCAGAAACCAAGAATGATCCTTGATTACAATGCCACCAAAGGGGGGGGGGGGGGGTGAGAACTTGGACAAAGTAACAGGGTCCTACAAACGGATGACTTGGCGCTGGCCATTGGTCATCTTTTATAACATGATAGATGTATTGGCCTACAGTGCATTTGTCATCTGGACTGTGATCTTTCCTGACTGGAATGTGTCAAAGCTGGACAAGAGGCGCATCTTTCTCAAGGAGCTGGGGAAGGCGAATGTGACACCGCACATCCAACGGAGGCAGCACCTCCCAAGGACCCCAGCAGCACGGTGAGGGAGATTCAGGAGAGGACTGCACCAAGTACTACACCAGTGCATGAGGTAGGTAGGTAAGTATGTGTGTGTGTGTGTGTGTGTGTGGGCGTGCATGTGTGTGTATAAGTGTACGAGAGTGTGTTGTGTGTGTCTTGGTATCAGCAAAAAGACACCATAGTAAAGTAATCATGGTCCACTTGTTTCTAGGTTGCTGCTGAGGGAAAAAGGAAGAGGAAGAGGTTCCAGGTCTGCAAGCCATCTGACCATGTCAAGACAACCATGACCTGTGCAAAATGTGCAAAATTAATTTCCACAAAGCACAGTGTGATGACATGTCACTCGTGTGCTGCATAGATGTTCACAAATACACACACACACACACACACACACACACACGCTCATATTGTGATTGCTTGTTTGTTGTTTTGTTGTATTGCAATTTTGTTCATTTCTGGTTCACAACTGTGCATGTATGTAAAACAAAATTTAAATGTTAGGTTTCAATGTTCAAACCTATTGTGATTTATATGTTGGCCTTTCAAAAGTAATAAAGTGGTGAAACATTAAAAAAAGCTTGAACATATAGTTTTTTTATGAAAAACAAGTGAATTATCCTAATTGCACTAAATATTGCTAGAATAGTTAGTAATGGAGTTAGTAATGAAATATTCACACTGCTTGTTAGGATTTTTTTGGGTTTCAGACATCTTTTGGATAATTAAACATGCACCGGGTCAGAGTGACCTGGGAACACCATTGCTGTTCCTGACAAATGAACATAACAGGAGGAGGGTTAACTTTTGACCCCTGTACAAACTGAAACTGACCTTTGTCACAATTTTTGCTGTTTTTATCCCATAACTCTAGAACATTCAGTCATAGTTAGTCCAAATTATACCTTTTTAGAATTGTTATGATCAGCTAAATAATGTGGTATATTTTTCAACAAGATTGGAGCATTTTTATAGTTTGACCTCTGTGTAGCCTTTCATTGGCCCCTACCTGGCTACAGCTACCTCCCTGGGATGGCTATAATACATTTTTGTGTCAGCCATGGTACACTGAGGCTGGATTCTAAGTGTTGTTTAGCCCCCTTAAGTGGTACCGATTAGGTAAAAATTGATGACTGGCTCATGGACTATATGGGACATGTTTTATACCAGATGCAATTCAGTACAAATTAAACAGACAAAATTCACATCAATACATAAATTGTGCAACAGTAAAATCAATTATTACTTAATATTAAACATAAACATGGCACATCTGTAAGGAAAGGGGGAGGCTGTAAGTTTCAGAAGAATTTTAGGAGCCCCACATTAACCCCAAAAGACCTCATATTTGCTGTGCATTCAGATGCAATTTCACACCGCTACCATTCTCTTACTGATCTGCTTCTGATTCTGGTTTTTTTTTGTCCTTATCAAAAAACTCCATCCAGAAACAAGAATCTTGTGAAATTTGTGAAATGGGATGGCCACTGTCCAACATGTACAAATAGTGGAGAATTGCATCACCTATAGGAGAGCAATTTTCCAATTCCATCAATACTTGTTTGCTGTGTATTTTTATTTTTTTCTGTTGTTCTGTCTGTAAGTTTTCCCAAATTTGTATACAGTGAGGAAAATAAGTATTTGAACACCCTGCAATTTTGCAAGTTCTCCCACTTAGAAATCATGGAGGTGTCTGAAATTTTCATCTTAGCTGCATGTCCACTGTGAGAGACATAATCTAAAAAAAAAATAAAATCAGGAAATCACAATGTATGGTTTTTGTTTTTTTAATAATTTATTTGTATGTTACTGCTGCAAATAAGTATTTAATCCCCTACCAACCAGCAAGAATTCTGGCTCACACAGACCTGTACCTGTTAATTTTTCTTTAAGAAGCCCTTTTATTGATTGATTATGATTTTTTAATAATTTATTTGTTTGTTACTGCTGCAAATAAGTATTTCAACACCTATGAAAATCAGTGTTAATATATGTTACAGTAGCCTTTGTTTGCAATTACAGAGGTCAAACCTTTCCTGTAGTTTTTCACCAGGTTTGCACACACTGCAGCAGGGATTTTGGTCCACTCCTCCATACAGATCTTCTCCAGATCTTTCAGGTTTGGAGTTTCAGCTCCCTCCAAAGATTTTCTATTGAATTCAGGTCTGGAGACTGGCCGGGCCACTCCAGGACCTTGAAATGCTTCTTACGGAGCCCCTCCTTAATTGCCCTGGCTGTGTGTTTGGGGTCATTGTCATGCTGGCAGACCCAGCCATGACCCATCTTCAATGCTCTTACTGAGGGAAGGAGGTTGTTTGCCAAAATCTCACAATACATGACCCCATCCATCCTCCCTTCAATACGGTGCAGTCATGCTGTCCCCTTTCCAGAAGAGCACCCCCAGAGTATGATGTTTCCACCCCAAAGCTTCACGGTTGGGATGGTTTTCTTGGGGTTGTTCTCATCCTCTAAACATGGTAAGTGGCGTTGATTCCAAAAAGCTCTATTCTGGTTTCATCTGACCACATGACCTTCTCCCATGCCTCCTCTGGATCATCCAGATGGTCAATGGTGAACTTCAAACGGGCCTGGACATGTGCTGGCTTGAGCAGGGGGACCTTGCTGCCCTGCAGGATTTTAAACCATGACAGCATCATGTGTTACTAATCTAATCTTTGTGACTGTGGTCTCAGCTCTCTTCAGGTCATTGACCAGGTCCTCCTGGTGTAGTTCTGAGCTTTCTCAGATTCATCCTTACCCCACAAAGTGAGATCTTGCATGGAATCCCAGACCGAGGGAGATTGACAGTCATCTTGTGTTTCTTCCACTTTCTAATAAATAATCCTAAAAGTTGTTGTCTTCTACCAAGCTGCTTCCCTGTTGTCCTGTAGTCCATCCCAGCCTTGTGCAGGTCTACAGTTTTGTCCCTGGTGTCCTTAGACAGCTCTTTGGTCTTGGCTATGGTGGACCGGTTGGAGTGTGATTGATTGAGTGTGTGAACAGGTGTCTTTTATACAGGTAACAAGTTCAAACAGGTGCAATTAATACAGGTAAAGAGTGCAGAATAGGATGGCTTCTTAAAGAAAAATTAACAGGTCTGTGTGAGCCAGAATTCTTGCTGGTTGGTAGGGGATCAAATACTTATTTGCAGCAGTAACATACAAATAAATAAATAAGTAAAAAAATCATACATTGTGATGTCTGGATTTTTTTTTTTTTTTTTTTTTTTTTTTTTTTAGATTATGTCTCTCACAGTGGACATGCACCTAAGATGAAAATTTCAGAACCCTCCATGATTTCTAAGTGGGAGAACTTGCAAAATCGCAGGGTCTTCAAATACTTATTTTCCTCAACGTATATAATTGTATAATTATCTGGAGCCTAACCTAGCAGTCATAGGGAGGGCGTGGGGGGATAGACAATTCATATGATTTTAAAATTAATCTTATTATTGTAAGGCTGCAACGCTATGTGCGCTCTAATTGACTGATTTCCAATCTGATATTTTCCCATATCAGACCGGTTGCCATGACAATCGGTCCGGATCACATATCACATTCATTACAAAGCAGAAAGCTAATAACATGATTAGAAAAAAACAAAGTCAGACATGACATGATTAGAAAACCTAGTTGGACATAAGCATACTCCATAAATATCTAAACAGTATCTGAAACCCCCCCCCCCCCCCCCCCCAAAAAAAACAAAAAAAAAAAACAGATTGAAAGCTTACCAGCTAACGACCGGACCATCTGTTAGCAAGTTCTTCATGCAAGTGAAGCAAACAGGTCTGACTATGAGCCGTCAGCAGCTTCCATATTCGGGTGACACTGTAAGCTTGCACGTTTATATATATATATATATATATATATATATATATATATATATATATAAAATAGCCATATAATAAACAAAATTATTAACCTCACTTGCTTGGTGTGTACGGGTATATCAGACCTAGATGTTTTTGCACGGACCTCGCTAACGCTCTGTCCATATTTACACCTCATTCTGATATTTTCCCTTACAGACCTTGCACTCAGTTAATAATCCTTTATTATTAGTTCTATCTGTTGTGCAATTTATGATTTATCAACATGTACATAGTAGGCACTGGACTTCATTTTAAAATAAACATTTGCTGTATTTGTTTAAATTAAAGAAGGTACAAAATAAGATTTTATATTATTATCACTTACTGAGGCATTGCTTGGCCGGTAGCATAGATTTACATTTATGCTACCTGGCTATACCTGTCCGCAGTAGCAGGCGGGTATCCCAATACCCACCTGCTGTGTATAAACTGATGACATCATAGCGCGCAGCCCAACAACTGTCCGCAGAGGAAAAGATGAAAAGGCGAGAAGTGTGTGTTGGTCCCAAAATGGATATTCCGGATGATTTTATCATGGATAGTACGACAATGAACAGCAGCCAAAGCAGCCAGCTTGATGAGGACACCCTGTCAAATTTGGAGAGCAGCGTGGTACCACAGCCAACACGACAAAAGTTAAAGTGAGCCAACTTTTTATGTATGCATTTGCTGGGTGCCGTGCGTTTTGAAATTACATTAAATCTTGTTAATGTGATTCCACGTGTTGTGTTTCTCAGTAAGTGATAATAATGCAAATAACATGCAGTTGTCGTGCGGGTGTCATTTTCTGAGCCCCTCCGTCCATGCCCAGTTGCCCGCAATGACAGATATTCGCCCGAGTTAGACGAGGGCAAATATCGGTCATTTTGGGCGACTGGACATGGACATCGGGCCTCTGCAGCTGCATACTGCCCTCCAAGAGCATGTTATTGTATTAATATGGCTCTTAAAAACTGCCAATATCCAACACTGGTGGGCAGATGTACCATACTGCTATTACCCTCCAAACAGGTGTATTTGACAAATGACCAATTTTAACATACACAGTCTTGCTAACTTAGCAATTGACACAAACATCAATTAATGGTAAGTAGTTTGGGACATTGTAGCAATTATGTGAAATAATAGTGTGTTTTATGGTGAAAACACCAACTTTTGCACATGCATTCTTCAATATACAATAATTTAAAATCAATATCTTGCTTAATTTGGATAATAAGTAAGTAAATATAGTATAGCCGCCATTCCATTGTGGAATATCTTCAGAATGCTGCATATTTATTACTATAAATCATACAGACACATTATTGCTTTCTGTGTTTTCTTACATGCCAAATCCAATGTGGTACATTAGTACCATAGTGAAGCTTGCCATGTTAACAGACCAGTTAGATATGAATTGTAGTGGTTGCCACATTCTGTAATTCCTGGAAAAATTTAAACTCTGCACATGAAAATTCAATATATATCTCTGAAAGATGGAAGACAGAACGATATACCAAATGCTGTTACAACAGACATTTTGTTCAAGATACACTTTCCTCACCTCATCCAAAATTGTGTGAGTATATTGAAAGATATTGTGAGCTGAGTGTTTCGTCACACCTTTATTCCTCAGACAATAAAATATATTGCAAAGGCAGTGTAGAAGCCTCCTCTTATTCAAAAGGCAGCGTGACTTGATGGGCTGAATCCGAAGACGGGAAATACGGTAAAAGTTAAACCATGCATCAGCTGCCCGGGGGCTTGGATAGACCTTTAACAGGGGCTTGCAGCGGGATCCTGTTAATTCTGGAGGAAGCAAGAAATTCCATTATTCAGGGGAAGTCCGTTTTTACCATTTCATGGCCTTGTATTACAGAAAACAGCACAGAATGCACTTTGTGGGCAGTTGAAGTTAACAAAGCATATAAGATTGAAATCCTCATCAATCAAGCTATCATGAATTACACCCTGCGACTCACCCCTATGGATCGATAAATCCACAGCAAGCAGGAGAGAAAAAAAAAATCACAGTTTTAGGAGAGCTGCATAACATGACACGCTCAGAGAGTAAAATGAGCTTCAGAATGGGACTATAAAACAAACGCTCTTATAATGATAAAGCAAAGTACTGGCCCATATTATTGGAGCAGGAGCCTGCACAGATGTTATAGGAAAAAAAAGATCAAGGCAGAAGGAATTCTGATGAAAAAGACTATTGAATTATATATATATTTAAAAGAAAGACAGATTTTTGGGTGTGAGCAGGTGTGAAGTTGCCAATAACGAGGCAAGTTTATGTGTCCATATTCTGTATTTGGTGTGTTTACGGCCAGCATAATTAATCTCATCTTGAAACTGATATTGTTGAAATTGAAGACAGAGCTGCACCTTCTGACGGAACTGTGCATGAGTTGTGGCTTTCAAAGCTTTATCTCTTCGTATGAGATAAATAAATGCAATAATTTCCATCAAGAGCAATAAAACAAGACTTCTGACAGGCTGTGGTATTTATGAGCTGAAGCCTGCAACTCAGATTTATTTGCAATGAAAGGGTCGACTTTTCTCTTCCTCATTTACATCAGCATTTGGCCATGTTAAATCCAGGCCAGTGGTGCATTTTTAAAAGGTTGGCATCAATCTTGTGGGAGTGTTTGCCATATTCAGTGCAGACTTCTACCTTGCAAAGGTTGATGTCACTGCTGAGAAAGAAAGGCACGCATCTTTCACACAGACGCCTAAGTGGAGGCAACCACACTGTTTGAAAGAGTTTGAAAAGTAGGAAAATTAGGACCAAATTTGATCAGATGAGATGACATATACTTTATTGATCTCACAGTGGAGAAATTATGTTTACACTCCAGTTACCACGGACAGCAATTAGTCCACAATTATTACTTGTTTACCGTAATAATAGCACACATCAGAATTAAAGACAGCACATACACATTTGACATTGTTTATGTGCACTAAGTTTGAAGAAGTCCGTTATCTGAATTGAGGCAAGTGGGTGAAGGCCCCGCAGCAACCCTGAGATGCGCCGCCGTCGGCTTGGGGGGAGTAATGGGGGCTGGGGAAAGGAGTGACATGAGCAGATGCCAGAGTGGGGAGTTTTGATGGGGGATAGAAGGGGGGTGGGGGGGGGGGGAAATGGAGCATGCTTCAGTCCTGTGAAAAGCAATTTATTGTCTTTGTGAGTTGAGATAAGGAACAGCCAAATGTTCCCCAGGCTGAACAAATTCCTCTGGAGGGAAAACAGTCGGGCAATTTGACCTTCAAGCTTGATAAGCCTGTAGTGTTATGGTTTGAGCAGTGAAAAACACTTTTAACAGTTCCACTTGCACAACCAAATCCCAATTATGAATTAAGAATATTCACCGACCTCTGAAATCTTCAGCTTCAACTGCAAGGCATGCATCTGCTCCAAGATGTCATCCAATTTGCGTCTTAGTTCAAGAGTCATCGCAGTCTGAGAATGCACTGCCTTGCCAACCCCGTTAATCATGACGGACAAGTGAAGGGCCGTGGTTTTTGATGCCGCCGTCTTGCCAATTTTCCGGTAGATCAGGGCAGCACATAAGCCAAAACGTACCAGCCCTGCTACCATAAGACCAAAAATGAATAAATCCTCGATGTCCTCAATGGAGAAAGGCGCCAAGCATGCCACACACCACATAACCCATTTGAAACCAAAAGGAGCACGCAGAGACTCCAACAGCCTGGTCTTACATATCTGACATGATTCATAAAAATGAAATGCTTGTTATTCATTGACAAAGATTTGGCTTGGATTTAAACAGTGAAGACTTTAAATTTGACTTTTCAAGGCTACACAAGGTCAGAGGATATGTGATCAGCAAAAATGTTACTTATGACTTTTTATATAATGGCTAAGTGGATCCTTGTCATTTGATTGGTGGCTTGTATGTCACGTGACATGGATTCTTCATACCATTTGTCATTTTGTTTAATTAACGGTGCAATAGTTCTTTTTAGCGTGCAATTTTGTTGTATATGAAATGTGCTATTGTACGCCCCAACCACCAGGCATGCTCACACTACCAGGGGTGGCATTTAGCTAAACATGGCGAAGTTTGTTTTGCTGGTGGATGACGATCTGAAGGAGCTAATTGACGCTGCTAATAATTCTAACACAAAAACCCCAAAATCCACCATCTCGTAAGCCGTCTGGAGGCATGAAGAGCTGCTAGGATGAAGTTAGGATGAAAAGCTCGACAAATTTCAAACGCAATTTTTCACTGGAGTGAGGAAAGCAGACGTCAGTCTGTACACAAAGTCAGTGGACGGCATCACGGACAACTTAGAACAACTTTGGACTCCTATTTAAAATTTGTGTTGCACTGTTAAGCACCAGTGATGAACACCAAAAGGTAAGTTCCTTTTCTGTTGGTTATAATTTAATAAAATATCAAATGACAAGGATCTATTTTCGCCATGATATAAAACAAATAACGAATGCTTTTCTATTCTTTGAATGGAACGAATATTTAATTCGGTGAAAGCTGGAACGAAGCCTCAAAGCCTCAGCTTTCACCTCATGAAACATTCGTACCATTGAACTCATAAACATTCTTTATTCATAGTTCATAGTTTAATAGTGACTATAGTTATATCTTTAACAAATTCCTGAAAATAGTCGATGTAACTAGCATTAGGCCAAAATATTGACTTAGAAATATATATTTTTTTCTCAAATTGAAATAACTTTGTATTTGGCTGTCACCCATTTATTCCACCAAATTTGGTCCAAATAAACTCATTTGGCACCACTGACAATCACCCACAAGTTATCCCACACAGGTGTAATGAGACAACCACTATAGTGAAAACCACTTCACACTGGTGGCACAGTGGCTTAGTGGTTAGCACTGGTGCCTCACAAAAAGAAGGTCATGTGACCATTTCCTGCTCTTTCTGTGTGGAGTTTACATGTTCTCCCCGTGTCTGCATGGGTTTCCTCTAGGTACTCCAGTTTCCTCCCACAATTAAGAACATGCTTATTTAGGGTCAGCTCCTTTGTCTGCCCCTGACCAAAGCAGCATCTCTACATCTGGATTTGGTCCCCTGGCGCCAGACTGTGGCTGCTCACTGCTCCTAGTGGTTGAATTGTGTCTAACTATAACTACGATGTGTTAAATACAGAGGACAAATTTCATTGTACGTACCTATATACTGTACAATGACAATAAATCCTCTATTCTATTCAGCGTCTTGGTGATTTGGAGGCGTGTTAGGCAAATCCTCTGCAGTATTAGTTACTTTGTTTTAACTTTGTTCAGTGTCAGTACATATATGTGATGCAGTGAACTAAGCCTGTTCATGTTTGTGAGAAATTCAAGTGCAAAGAAAAGTGATTGCTTCAGGAGACACCGCTACAAAGATCAATCACACAAGCAAACACTACACACAAGTGTTAGACACATTTAACAAGTTGAGAAGCTTTACAAAATAATGAAATGCTTATAAAATTGAACATCTATACAGTACATAAAATGTGGAATGTATCTGCTCTGCTTTTAAAAATACATAATTCCTTTTGGAAAGGAATTTTGTCAGTTCATATTTCTTGTTGAGTAGGGGGAAGTATCATGTTTGAGTTTTATTGGAATGGAACTATTTGGACATTTCAAATGTGATAATGTCATTCTACCCACACGCAGGTCAAGTGGCAGGCTGTGCATTTTCCGACTACACTTTCAGAGCTATTCTCCAAAATTATGCACAGCATCACATGTAACACAAAATATCTTATATATATATATATATATATATATATATATATATATATATATATATATATGTTACATGCTACTCTTGTAAGAGTACCATGGTTCCTTTAGGAGAGAGGGCTCTTTGTGTATGGAATGGGTGGATGTGTGAAGAAGAGAGAGAGAGAGAGAGAGAGAGGGGGGAACAAAAAGAGAAAAGCTTTGTGAGTATCTTCAAGGAGCTGAAGTGGAAACATGAAAAGAAAGAAATACGAGGTCTGTGAGAAAAGTATCCGACCTTTTTATTTTATGCAAAAACTATATGGATTTGATTCATATGTTTTTACGTCAGCCAAGCTTGAACCTTCGTGCGCATGCGTGAGTTTTTCCACGCCTGTCGGTTGCATCATTCACCTGTGGGCAGGCTTTGAGTGAGCACTGGTCCACCCCTCTCGTCGTTGTTTCATTGCGAGGAAATGGCGGAATGATTTGGGCTTATTTTCCATCAGAATTGTTTCAGAAACTGTTAGAGACAGGCAGCTGGAAACCATTTGAAAAATTTATCTGGCTTTTGATGAAAATTTTACGGGCTTCACAGAGAATAAGGAGTGTTACTACAGCTTTAAGGACTGCCCACAATGGCGCACGGCGCGCCACGCTCAGAGCCGCCATTGAGAGGCAGAAACCACCACATCATTTCTAAATGGATGGCTGTGTGGAGCCGGGTCCGTCGTGTGCAATTTCTCTTGTTATCACAAGAGCTGGACATCAGCCATTTTCCGGCAGATTTCACTTTGAACAGGAGATTTTGTCATGGAAAGCCGCGCGGAGGCGTCGCGCGTCACGACCGATTCGTTGATGGAGCGAGACAAAGGAACACCTCCGTTTCGGAGTGTTAAAGGACAAGTTGGGACATGCCTATCTCGGCTTTCAGTGCTTACCAGTCGAGTGAGTATAAGAGAAATTGTGGAGAGCTGGGCATGTCCCAACTTGTCCTCTAACACTCCAGAACGGAGGTGTTCCTTTGTCTCGCTTCATCAGGGAATCAGTCGTGACGCGCGAAGCCTCCGCGCGGCTTTCCATGACAAAATCTCTTGTTAAAAGTGAAATCTGACGGAAAATGGCTGATGTCCAGCTCTTGTGATAACCAGAGAAATTGTACACGACGGTCCTGGCTCCACACAGCCACCGGTTTAGAAATGATGTGGTGGTTTCTGCCTCTCGATGGCTGCTCAGAGTGCGGCACGCCGTGCGCCATTGTGGGTAGTCCTTAAAGCTGTAGTAACACTCCTTATTCTCTGTGAAGCCCGTAAAATTTTCACCAAAAGCCAAATAAATTTTTCGAATGGTTTCCAGCTGCCTTTCTCTAACAGTTTCTGAAAAAAATTCTGATGGAAAAAAGCCCAGATCATTCCGCCATTTCCTCGCAATGAAACAACGACGAGAGGGGTGGACCAGTGCTCACTCGAAGCCTGCCCACAGGCGAATGACGCAACTGACAGGCGTGGAAAAACTCATGCATGCGCACGAAGGTTCAAGCTTGGCTGACGTAAAAGCATATGAATCAAATCCATATATTTTTTGCATAAAATAAAAAGGTCGGCTACTTTTCTCACAGACCTCGTATAGTACGTCCAGAAAGTATTCACAGCACTTCACTTTTTCCACATTTTGTTATGTTACAGCCTTATACCAAAATGAAATAAACTGATTTTCCCTCAGAATTCTACTCACAACACCTCCTAACAACTACAATATTTTTTTTTTATTAATTTTTGCAAACTTATTAAAGATTAAAAAAGAAATTACGTGTACATAAGTATTCACACCCTTTGCACAATACATTTTTGATGGACCTTTGGCAGTATTTACAACCTCAAGTCTTCTTGAACATGATGTCACAAGCTTGGCACAACTATATTTGGGCAGTTTTGCCCATTCCTCTTTGCAGAACTTCTCAAACTCCATCAGGTTGGATGGGGAGTGTTGGTGCACAGCCATTTTCAGATCTCTCCAGAGATGTTTGGTCAGATTCAGGTCTGATCTATGGTTGGGCCACTCAAGAACATTCACAGAGTTGTCCTGAAGCCTCTTCTTTGATATCTTGGCTGTGTGCTTAGGGTCATTGTCCTGCTGAAAGATGAACCGTCGCCCCAGTCTGAGGGCAAGAGCACTCTGGAGCAGGTTATCATCCAGAATGTTTCTGTACATTGCTGCATTCATCTTTCCCTCAATCCTGACTAGTCTCCCAGTTCCTGCTGCAGAAAAACATCCCCACAGCATGATGCTGTCACCATCATGCTTCATTGTAGGGATGGTGCCTGGTTTTCTCCAAACATGATTCCTGGTATTCACACCAAAGAGTTCAATCTTTGTCTCATCACACCAGAGAATGTTGTTTGTCATGGTCTGAGTGTCCATGTGCCTTTTACTAAGGAGTGGCTTCCATCTGGCCACTCTACCATACAGGCCTGATTGGTGGATTGCTGCAGAGATGGTTGTCCTTCTGGAAGGTTCTTCTCTCTCCACAAAGGAAAGCTGGAGCTCTGACAGAGTGACCACTGTGTTCTCGGTCACCTCCATGAGTACCTCCATCTCACCTCGATTGCTCAGTTAGATGGGTAGCCAGCTCTAGGAAGAGTCCTGATGATCCAAACATCTTTGATTTACAGATGATGGATGTCCCTGTGCTAACAGGGACCTTCAAAGCAGCAGAAATGGGGAAGATGTCTTCGAAATGCAGAGGGCTTTACTTTGGAATTAATGTCACTGGAAAAAGTTAACGAGATTCCAAGCTATGGCTAACAGAAAAACACGGCACTAAAAGAAACAATGGATAAAAGCCACGAGAAAACACTAAGGACAAAGAAAATGGTGGGTCAAGAAAAGTTAAGAGCTGGAGAGTCCAGACATTTGAATTGTCCTTGGAAGAGAAAATGGAAGAGCTGAAGAGTCCAGGGAAAAAGACTGTTTTTGTTTCGAGGGCTTCTGTTGTGTGGGCCGCTGAAGAGGAGGTACTGCTGGCCCACCACCACCAGAGGGCGCCCTGCCTGGAGTGCGGGCTCCAGGCACCAGAGGGCGCCGCCGCCTCACGTGAGCAGCTACGGTGACAGCTGTCACCCATCACCTGAGACAGCTGACGGCAATCATCTGTGGGGTATATCAGCAGGACGGCACCTCCACCTCATTGCCGAGATATCGTTTCTACCAGAGAGGTAACGTATCGAAGCTACGGAGTGTATCTTTTTGGATTTGTGCTTAGTTTGTGGATTACTGTTCCAACGAGAGGTGGAGGTAACTTCCCTGCTGTTCGGAGTCCTGGGTGCAAACGCGCCCCCATCTAACTGTCCTTTGTTCCTCGCCAGCAGTACCAGGTCCGACACGCGGAGGCAGTGGCCACCTGGGAGTTCGGGACTTGGCGGCTCCAGTATTCCCGGGGTCCTGTGGCGGAGGAAGCCGTGTGGTTCCGGTCTTACCTTGGAGAGGCGTCTCCTATCTTCGAGCCTGCCCACACGACACTTTTGTGAATTGACTGTTGTCCATTGCTGTGATTGGTTGTATTCGTTGTGCACATTCACAACAGTAAAGCTTGTTATTTTGACTTACTCCATTGTCCGTTCATTTGCGCCCCCTGTTGTGGGTCCGTGTTCCTACACTTTCCCAACAGGATATCTCGGCCAGCGTCATGGATCCCGAGGGGCGTCAACCGGCTGTTGAACGGCCAATGGAAGAACAGGACGCGCAGGCGTCCGCGGGAGGGGTAATCGGTGAGTTGCAGCGGATCCTCACCGCTTTCACGACTCGGTTGGATTTCATGACCGAGCAGAACGTCCTCCTGAACCGCAGGGTGGAGGCTCTCGCCGCGCAGGTGGAAGCGCGCCCTCCGGGCGCCGCTGCGGCTCTCCCTCCCGTAGATCCTGTGCGTAACGTTGACGTTCCACTGGTTGTTCAACGACCTCTCCCTCCTTCCCCGGAAGCATACATAAGCCCTCCAGAGCCGTACGGAGGCTGTGTGGAGACGTGCGCGGATTTTCTGATGCAGTGTTCGCTCGTCTTCGCACAGCGTCCCGTTATGTACGCGACCGATGCTAGTAAAGTAGCTTATGTCATAAACCTGCTTCGCAGTGAGGCACGCGCTTGGGCTACAGCGCTCTGGGAGCAGAATTCACGGCTCCTTCTGACATACGATGGGTTTGTGAGGGGGCTCAGAACCGTGTTCGATCACCCTAATAGGGGCGAGACCGCTTCAACCGTGCTACTGTCAATGAGACAGGGGCGCCGGAGCGCAGCTGTTTATGCAGTCGACTTCCGCATCGCGGCTGCGAGATCCGGCTGGAATAACGCTGCCCTCCGCGCCGCCTTTGTAAACGGACTGTCTTTGGTTCTCAAGGAGCACCTGGTGGCTAAGGACGAACCGCGGGATTTAGACGGGCTTATCGATCTTGTCATACGGTTGGACAACCGGTTAGAAGAACGTCGGCGGGAACGAGACGAAGGGCGTGGCCGGGCACGCGCCGTCCCTCTCCCTTCCGGTTCCGACCGCGCTCCGCCTTCCCCACGCTCCACGGCCCCTGCGCTCCGTGAGGCCACAGCTCCCCCTACTGACGAAGCTATGGACACGAGTAGGGCAACATTTAGGGCACCAGCTGCACAGAGGAGACGGGCCCATGGAGCTTGTTTTGTTTGTGGTGCACTAGAGCACCATGTGAGAGACTGCCCCGAGCGGTTACAACACCAACGCCCGCCCCTAGAGACTGGGCTAGGGGTGGGTCGAGACATTCACGTGGGACACACCCACATTGCTACACGACTCCCAGTCACGATCCTGTATGAGGATTTAACCCTGAAGGCCCCAGCACTGGTGGACACGGGCTCTGAGGGGAATCTGTTGGACTGCAGATGGGCCAGGGAGATAGGGCTCCCTCTGGTGGCGCTTACCTCGCCTGTGCAGGTTCGAGCGCTAGATGGCTCCCTGCTCCCTCCGATCACACATAAGACACCACCTGTAACGCTGGTGGTGTCAGGAAACCACCGGGAGGTGATCGAGTTTTTTGTGACTCAGGCCACTTCCCGTGTGGTTTTAGGCTTTCCCTGGATGTTGAAGCACAATCCCCGGATTGATTGGCCGTCCGGGGTAGTGGTTCAGTGGAGCGAGACCTGCCATCGGGTGTGTCTAGGTTCCTCGGTTCCTCCCGGCTCCCAAGCTAAGGAGGAGGTCAGAGTCCCGCCCAATCTGGGGACGGTGCCGGTGGAGTACCACGACCTTGTCGACGTGTTCAGCAAGGATCTGGCGCTCACACTCCCCCCCCCACCGTCCGTACGATTGTGCCATCGATTTGGTTCCAGGCAGTGGGTTCCCGTCCAGTAGACTGTACAACCTCTCACGGCCTGAGCGCGAATCAATGGAGACCTACATCCGGGACTCGTTAGCTGCCGGGTTGATCCGAAATTCCACCTCCCCGATGGGCGCAGGTTTCTTTTTTGTGGGTAAAAAAGATGGCGGACTTCGTCCATGCATCGATTATAGGGGGCTGAACGAAATCACGGTTCGCAACCGATACCCGTTACCCCTGTTGGATTCGGTGTTCACGCCCCTGCATGGAGCCAAGATTTTTACCAAGCTTGATCTTAGAAACGCGTATCATCTGGTTCGGATCCGGAAGGGAGACGAGTGGAAGACGGCATTCAACACCCCCTTAGGTCACTTTGAGTACCTGGTCATGCCGTTCGGCCTCACAAACGCCCCCGCGACGTTCCAAGCCTTGGTTAACGACGTATTGCGGGACTTCCTGCACCGGTTCGTCTTCGTATATCTAGACGATATACTCATCTTTTCTCCGGATCCTGAGACTCATGTCCGGCATGTACGTCAGGTCCTGCAGCGGTTATTGGAGAACCGGCTGTTTGTTAAGGGCGAGAAGTGTGAGTTTCACCGCACCTCTTTGTCCTTCCTGGGGTTCATCATCTCCCCCAACTCCGTTGCACCTGATCCGGCCAAGGTTGCAGCGGTGAGAGACTGGCCCCAACCCACAAGCCGTAGGAAGCTGCAACAGTTCCTCGGCTTTGCGAATTTCTACAGGAGGTTCATTAAGGGCTACAGTCAGGTTGTTAGCCCCCTGACAGCCCTGACCTCACCAAAAGTCCCCTTCACCTGGTCGGATCGTTGCGAGGCCGCGTTCAAGGAGTTGAAACGGCGCTTCTCGTCTGCACCCGTTCTGGTGCAGCCCGATCCTAGTCGCCAGTTAGTGGTTGAAGTGGACGCCTCGGACTCAGGGATAGGAGCTGTGCTGTCCCAGAGTGGGAAGACCGATAAGGTCCTTCGTCCGTGTGCCTATTTTTCCCGCAGGTTGACCCCGGCTGAACGGAACTATGACGTCGGCAACCGAGAACTCCTTGCGGTGAAAGAGGCTCTTGAAGAGTGGAGACACCTGTTGGAGGGAACGTCCGTGCCATTCACGGTTTTCACTGACCACCGGAACCTGGAGTATATCAGGACCGCCAAGCGGCTGAATCCCAGGCAAGCCCGCTGGTCACTGTTCTTCGGCCGTTTTGACTTCCGCATCACCTACCGGCCCGGGACCAAGAACCAGAAATCGGATGCCTTGTCCCGGGTACACGAAGACAAGGTCAAAGCGGAGTTGTCGGATCCACCGGAACCCATCATCCCGGAGTCCACTATCGTGGCCACCCTCACCTGGGACGTAGAGAGAACCGTCCGGGAGGCCCTGGCACGAAGCCCGGACCCCGGGACTGGGCCAAAGAACAGACTTTACGTCCCACCAGAGGCAAGGGCTGCAGTTCTGGACTTCTGTCACGGCTCTAAGCTCTCCTGTCATCCAGGGGTGCGAAGAACCGTGGCAGTTGTCCGGCAGCGCTTCTGGTGGGCGTCCCTGGAGGCCGACGTCCGGGACTATATCCAGGCCTGTACCACCTGCGCCAGGGGCAAGGCCGACCATCGCAAGGCTCCGGGACTGCTACAGCCGCTGCCCGTGCCTCATCGCCCCTGGTCCCACATCGGCCTGGATTTTGTCACGGGCCTCCCGCCGTCCCAGGGAAACACCGTGATCCTCACGATAGTGGACCGATTCTCCAAGGCGGCCCACTTCGTGGCCCTCCCGAAGCTCCCAACGGCCCAGGAGACAGCGGACCTCCTGGTCCACCATGTCGTCCGCCTGCATGGGATACCATCGGACATCGTCTCCGATCGCGGTCCCCAGTTCTCCTCGCATGTCTGGAGGAGCTTTTGCCAGGAACTGGGGGCCACGGTCAGTCTCTCGTCCGGGTATCACCCCCAGACCAACGGGCAAGCAGAGCGGGCCAATCAAGAAATGGAGCAAACACTGCGTTGTGTGACAGCCGCGCACCCGGCGGCCTGGAGTACTCATCTGGCCTGGATCGAGTACGCCCACAACAGTCAAGTGTCATCAGCCACCGGCCTCTCCCCCTTTGAAGTGTGTTTGGGGTATCAGCCCCCATTGTTCCCGGTGGTTGAGGGAGAGGTCGGTGTGCCCTCGGTCCAGGCCCACCTGCGGAAGTGCCGTCGGGTGTGGCGTGCCGCCCGTTCTGCTTTGTTGAAGGCCCGGATGAGGGCGAAGACCCATGCAGACCGGCGGCGGACCCCGGCCCCTACGTATCGCCCCGGGCAGGAAGTGTGGTTGTCCACAAAGGACATCCCGCTACAAGTGGCCTCCCCTAAACTGCAGGACAGATACATAGGACCGTTTAAAATTCTCAAGGTCATCAATCCCGCCGCAGTGAGGCTTCGGCTTCCAGCCTCATTGCGGATCCATCCAGTATTTCATGTGTCAAAGCTCAAGCCCCATCACACCTCGCCCCTCTGTACACCCGGTCCGGCACCACCTCCTGCCCGGATCATCGATGGCGAGCCGGCTTGGACAGTGCGCCGGTTGATGGACGTCTGACGGATGGGCCGGGGCTTTCAATATCTGGTGGACTGGGAGGGGTATGGTCCCGAAGAACGCTCCTGGGTGAAGAAGAGCTTCATCCTGGACCCGGCCCTCCTGGCCAACTTCTACCGTCGCCACCCGGGCAAGCCCGGTCGGGCGCCAGGAGGCGCCCGTTGAGGGGGGGGTCCTGTTGTGTGGGCCGCTGAAGAGGAGGTACTGCTGGCCCACCACCACCAGAGGGCGCCCTGCCTGGAGTGCGGGCTCCAGGCACCAGAGGGCGCCGCCGCCTCACGTGAGCAGCTACGGTGACAGCTGTCACCCATCACCTGAGACAGCTGACGGCAATCATCTGTGGGGTATATCAGCAGGACGGCACCTCCACCTCATTGCCGAGATATCGTTTCTACCAGAGAGGTAACGTATCGAAGCTACGGAGTGTATCTTTTTGGATTTGTGCTTAGTTTGTGGATTACTGTTCCAACGAGAGGTGGAGGTAACTTCCCTGCTGTTTGGAGTCCTGGGTGCAAACGCGCCCCCATCTAACTGTCCTTTGTTCCTCGCCAGCAGTACCAGGTCCGACACGCGGAGGCAGTGGCCACCTGGGAGTTCGGGACTTGGCGGCTCCAGTATTCCCGGGGTCCTGTGGCGGAGGAAGCCGTGTGGTTCCGGTCTTACCTTGGAGAGGCGTCTCCTATCTTCGAGCCTGCCCACACGACACTTTTGTGAATTGACTGTTGTCCATTGCTGTGATTGGTTGTATTCGTTGTGCACATTCACAACAGTAAAGCTTGTTATTTTGACTTACTCCATTGTCCGTTCATTTGCGCCCCCTGTTGTGGGTCCGTGTTCCTACACTTTCCCAACAGCTTCAGTATTATAAAGAATTTAAGCACGTGGTCACAAGCTTCACCCACTTGGCACCAGATTGTAAGTTTATTGAGATCTTATCGGTAGAACATGTCCTGTTGGTGTCTGGACTTTCTCTGAATTGGGCAGGATTCATTAAACTGTCTAATAAATTCCGTTTGAACTGGTGGTGACTGTAACCATTTCAACAAGCGTCTTTGATCCATAGGGACTGTTTGTTGAAGATTTCCTGAGCCATCATAAATTCAGTCCAGAAATTGTTTGGAAGACTGGACACTTTATGAGTAGGGAGGATAGGAAGATTTAGATGTAGATTAGGCATATTTTTGTGCAGAGTGATAACGCAGAGTCAGCTTAAGACATTCCAGCCTTAGGAATTTCTGGAGAGTCAGTTCTTTGTTAAAAATGAAAAATTAAGTGAACATTTGTACTGTAGAGATGTCTTTTTGGTATGTGTGTTCTTCAAGCTTGGGTCCTCTATCAGAGGCCTGGGATTTTGAGGGTTCTGTGCAGTGTCTTAGCTCTTCCGATGACTGCACCCTTCTGGCAAAGACCTCTGATCTTGTGCCTGGATATAGGGTGTCTCAAAAAATGCACCCAAAGGTACTCTGAAATATAAAACAATGGAATGGAAACAAGGCTTTAATCTGCATGTCTTTGGATGTAGGTGGAACCCAGATGGAACCCATGCAAACACCAGGAGAACATGCAGATTCCACACAGAAAGGACTAGGTGGAAAGCTATTCCAGGACTTTTGTACTACCAGTACTACTACTACCACCACTATCACTGTTGCTACTACTACTAGTAATAATAATAATAATAATAAAAATAATAATAATAATAATAATACTGACAATTAATGACTTTCTAGCGACTGCAACATCACTCAATCAATACTGCCCTGCATGTCCTAGCTTTCCTACTACAATGATGCTCTGTTACGGTATAACTGATGACCCATATAAAAATGACTGATTACTTAATTTAAATATGTAAATAAACAAACAAACTGCATTTTCATGTCAAGACTGCACCAGCGGGTCCCAACATTGCTTGAGTATTTCAAATTTTCTACTGTAAACTTTCTCAGACATATGACGGCCCTTTCTCATGTTTCATATAGCTCCCCGAGAGCATGAATGCAAATTTACTGAGAAAAAAGACCCTAAATTGGAGTAAGTGAGTGAATGAATGAAATCACCCTACAATGTTTCCAATCATTTTTTCTCTACGTGATTACGTCACTCACTGCATCATGTTATCGAACGCCTCGAACTTTGCCCTCAGTACACGGCTCATGGCTTGTGCTCAACTTTATTTATATGTCTTCATTAAAAATCCTGGGTTGAACCCTGCAATTAAACCCACTGAAGCTGCTCATCAATTTAAGACAAAGTCCATCAGCCTTTCTTTCTTTGTAAACAGTTCAATAACACAGTCGTGGAGGACAGAGCTGCCCAGAAAAACTACCAACAAATCAGACCCTTCTCCTTCAGCCAGTTGTACAAACAGGACACCCGAGTCTCCCCTGCCTCGTGGAACCCCAGCCGTCTTTATTCAATACCCGGAAGTTCATACAACATCCGCCGAACAGCATTGTGGGAACAGTAGTCTCCCGCTACACCTCCTCCTTTTAGCTAAAGACACCTCTAAGAAGACAACTCAAAATGGCTCGCCAAAAACATAACTGAGGAGCATCTTTCATTATAAACATTTTAAATACTTTTTTTTTTTTTCGTACAGCTACTTGTAACATAGAACACAATTGCATTTCTGGTAAACGTTCTCTTTTACAGCCTAACGAACATTTCTATAAGCCTGTATGCATACCATTAGCAGATTTACATATCCAACCTTTGTGGAGGTCTCACAACTCTTCCAGATCTGGTAACCGTCCCAGTTGGTCTGAGGTGGCTCCTATTCCTCCTCAGAAAAGCCCTGTCAGTTTCTACCTCATAAGATCTGGGAGCATTGGCAGGTCTAACTACTGCTCCAGTGATTCCTTCCGTAGTTATCCACACTTTCTGTCCTGTCTCCAATTCTGGGAGCGGTCTGGCACGATGTCTCCGGTTATATTGCCATGCCTGCGCACCCCTCCCCTCCTCATCCTTCGTCCAAAAAGCCTGCAGGTCAGGCCACTTGGGCATCAACTTGGCTGCGGACTGTGGAAGGGAGCTGCGCAGGTGTCTCCCCTTGAGCAACTGCGCCGGTGAGAACCCGTGTTCCAGTGGGGTGGATCTGTAGACAAGCAGCGCCCTGCTGAAGTCACAGTCCTTTCTCCACAGATCTTTGATGATACGAACAGCGCGCTCTGCCTCCCCATTAGTTTGGGGGTATCTAGGGCTGCTCGTAACATGTGTGAACTGGTACTCCTTAGCAAACTGTCTGAACTGGTCTGAAGAAAACTGTGGCCCGTTATCTGACACCACAGTCTCTGCAACTCCGTGTCTTGCAAAGGCCTCTTTCACTGCCTTAATAGTGACCTCTGCCGTTGTGTGCTTCAGTTCAGCTATCTCAATGTACCGAGAAAAGAAGTAAATAATCAACAAATATTGTTTCTGTGACCACTCAAAAACATCCATGCCAACTTTCTGCCACGGGCGGTCGGGAACAGGAGTTGGCAACATGGGTTCACGATTCTGTACCCTGTGCTTTTGACATACGAGGTCTGTCCGTAAAGTATCGTACCTTTTTATTTTTTTCAAAAACTATATGGATTTCATTCATATGTTTTTACGTCAGACATGCTTGAACCCTCGTGCGCATGCGTGACTTTTGCCACGCCTGTCGGTGACGTCATTCGCCTGTGAGCACGCCTTGTGGAAGGAGTGGTCCCGCCCCCTCGTCGGATTTTCATTGTCTGGAAATGGCGGAATGAAAAGGACTTTTTTTCCATCAGAATTTTTTCAGAAGCTGTTAGAGACTGGCACCTGGAAACCATTCGAAAAATTTATCTGGCTTTCAGTGAAAATTTTACGGGCTTCACAGAGAATAAGGACTTTAACTACAGGTTTAAGGACCCCTTTAAAGGACGGTCGGTGCGCCCTGCTGCGAGCTGCGACGACGCGGCACAAACCACTGGATCATTTCTAAGCTGATGGCTCTGTGGATACGAGACCGTCGTGTGCTCTTTCTCTGGTTATCACAAGACCTGGACATCAGCCATTTTCCGGCAGATTTCACTTTTAACAAGAGATTTTGTCATGGAAAGCCGCGCGGAGGCGTCGCGCGTCACGACCGATTTGCTGATGAAGCGAGACAAAGGAACACCTCCGTTTCGGCGTGTTAGAGGACAAGTTGGGACATGTCTATCTCGGCTTTCAGTGCTTACCAGTCGAGTGAGTATAAAAGAACTTGTGGAGAGCTGGACATGTCCCAACTTGTCCTCTAACACGCCGAAACGGAGGTGTTCCTTTGTCTCGCTTCATCAGCGAATCGGTCGTGACGCGCGAAGCCTCCGCGCGGCTTTCCATGACAAAATCTCTTGTTAAAAGTGAAATCTGCTGGAAAATGGCTGATGTCCAGGTCTTGTGATAACCAGAGAAAGAGCACACAACGGTCTCGTATCCACAGAGCCATCAGCTTAGAAATGATCCAGTGGTTTGTGCCGCGTCGTCGCAGCTCGCAGCGCGGCGCACCGACCGTCCTTTAAAGGGGTCCTTAAACCTGTAGTTAAAGTCCTTATTCTCTGTGAAGCCCGTAAAATTTTCACTGAAAGCCAGATAAATTTTTCAAATGGTTTCCAGGTGCCAGTCTCTAACAGCTTCTGAAAAAATTCTGATGGAAAAAAAGTCCTTTTCATTCCGCCATTTCCAGACAATGAAAATCCGATGAGGGGGCCGGACCACTCCTTCCACAAGGCGTGCTCACAGGCGAATGACGTCACCGACAGGCGTGGAAAAACTCACGCATGCGCACGAGGGTACAAGCATGTCTGATGTAAAAACATATGAATGAAATCCATATAGTTTTTGAAAAAAATAAAAAGGTACGATACTTTACGGACAGACCTCGTATTTCACACCTGTCTACCATCTGTTGTATTTGAGTTGAGATGCCCGGCCACCACACAGCCTCTTTAGCTCTAGCCCTACACTTTGAAATGCACTGGTGGCCTTCATGGAGACATGCCAAAACCTCTGCTCGCAGAGGAGGTGGTATCACCAGTCTCTCTCCTTTCATGAGAAGATCCTGTGCCACATTTAAGTCCATTCTGTATTGCCAGTAATCCCTTAACTCTGGATCTAGTTTACACTTTTCTGGCCATCCTAACAAACAGTGATTTACCACCTTTTTGCACAGTTCATCGTTACCTTGTGCTAGTTTAATGTCCTCCAGCCTTTTGTCTGTGGCTGGAAGCTGGGATACAACACAGTCCACAAAGATGTCCACTTCCTTTTCCAGCTGAAGGTCTCCAGGAGAGGGCGGGCCCTCCAGCGGTGCCCGGGACAGGGCATCAGCAGTGACGAGGTTCTTCCCCGGAACATGAACAATGTTAAAAGAAAAACGCAGCAGTCTGAGGCGGAATCTCAGAATGCGTGGAGGTAGGTCATCCAGGCCTCTTGTGCTCAGGAGAGGAACCAAGGGTTTGTGATCTGTGATCAGGGTGAACTGCAATCCCCTGAGATAAGATGAGAGTCTCTCACATGCCCATGTCGCAGCAAGCACCTCCTTTTCTATCTGTGCATAACGTCTCTCTGTGTCTGTGAGTCCTCTTGAGATATATGTCACTGGTCGCCACGAGCCGTCAGACTGTTTCTGAGTAAGAACAGCTCCAATACCGTATGGCGATGCATCAGCCACAACTCTTGTATCCGCTGAGTTAGAGTACTGAGCGAGCACTTCGGGCGAGCTTAGAATCGCTTTTAGTCTCTGAAACGCTGTCTCCTGTGGCTCCGCCCACATCCAGTCGTTTCTCTCTTTTTGTAGGTCTTTTAGTGGTGTGGTGATTGTGGCTAATTGTGGCATGAACTTAGCAAGATAGTTGGCCATTCCCAAGAGACGGCACACATCTTCCACATTCTGAGGCTGTGGCAGCTGTTGAATTGCTTTTACCTTGTTGGGATCAGCCTCAATGCCTTTTGCTGAAACTTTGTGTCCCACAAAGATAATTTCGCTTTTAGCAACCTCACACTTCTCGTTCAGAGTGAGACCTTCCCTCTGAAACTTTTGGAGCACACAATGCAACCTATGGTCATGCTCCTGCCTGTCTCTGCCGAACACAAGCACATCGTCGGCATGACAAATCACACCTTCAAAATCTTCCAGCATCTGCGACATTCTCCTTTGGAAATGTTCCGGTGCCGACACTATGCCAAAAGGAAGGCGGTTGAACTGAAACCTTCTAAAAGGCGTGATGAAGGTTGTGAGCGGCCTTGACTCGGGTGGCAGAGGAATTTGCCAAAATCCAGAATGGGCATCGAGCTTTGTGAACACTCTAGCATCCTTCATCATTGCTAGTGTTTGATCCACTGCTGGGAGAATATGACGTTCCCTTTGTACTGCTGCATTCAGGGGTGTGAGGTCCACACATATTCTGGGAGGCTTTTTTACTGGTCTGGGGATCACAACAATGCCCGAACACCACTCCGTAGGCTCAGTGACTTTGGAGATAACTCCCATCTCCTCCATCCTGTGCAGCTCTGTTCTCACTGCATCTCTGAGGGAAGCGGTACCCGTCGCGGGGCGGATAGGGATACCGGTATGGCTCCCTGCTCTAGCTCAATGTGATATGGCTCCTTCAACATTCCTAAACCCTTAAACACATCTGGGTAAGCCGCCCTGAAATCTATCTCCGATTCAGTGACCATATTGACCCTATACACGAGGCCTAAAGCCTCACATGCAGGTCTGCTTAACAGTGGCTGAACTAGACCTGACACATGGTAGACCTCCTGTGATACACTGTGTCCTTTCACTGCCAGTTGTGCCCCAAAGCAGCCTTTAACATTGAGTGGGTAACTGCCTGGCCCCAGTAGTGTCTTTTTAGGTTTCTGCAGCTTACCATCCCTAGCTGGGCTGTATAGTCCCTCAGGAATAGACGTAACATCTGCCCCTGTGTCAAGTTTAAAGTCTATGTTTTCCCCATTTAGCTTGACCTTTTGCATCCAGGGCTGTGACCTCACTGTCCCCACTTCTCCCAGGAACACACAATCCTCACTGTCCGTATCTTTTAGACTTTCCGTCACTTCTCGTACCCTTGCAGCATCACTACTGCGACAAACTACAGCAAAATGTCCTTTCCTCGAACATTTTCAGCACTGTACTTCTCTAGCTGGGCAATCCTTCCATGAGTGCTTGCTCTTGCGGCCACAGCGGCCACATTCCCTATCACTTTGCTTGGGTGGCCTTTGTTCTTTCTTCTGCCGTGTCTCTGTTCTCCCTCTTTTCATGCTTGACCTTATAGTATCCATGTTCAGTGTTTTCCCTTCTGCAGAGCTGCTGTGAAGTATTAATTGTTGTTTCTTTACAGATTCGCTTTGCCTAACTTTCTGAATGGCTTTAGCAAGGGTTAACTCTGAGTCCATTTGTAGCTGCTCGGACAGTCTTTTGTCTCTTATGCCAACTACAACTCTGTCCCGTATAAGTTCATCTTTGAGCACTCTGAATCCACAGTTTTCTGCAAGTTTATGTAGAGCTGTGATGAATGATTCTGCACTCTCACCCTCTTGTTGCCGTCTGGAATTAACTGTGCTCTTTCGAAAATGACATTATGTTTTCCAACATAATGCTTCTCAAATGCCTCTTTAACAGTTGCATATTTCTTTTTCTCTGCATCATTCAGTGGTAAGACAGCCAAAACATCGTCAGCAGCATCTCCCATCGCTTACAGAAGTGAGTTGACCCGATATTCGTCAGGCTTATTGTCGAGAGCGGTTGCAATACGAAACCTTTCAAACCTTCTGATCCACTTTGGCCATTCAGCCGGATGAGAAAAGTCAAATGTCTCTGGGGGAGTTATTTGTACCGTGGTCGCCATCGTAATGAGTGGATCTCTGGCTGCTTCGTGTCCAGAATCCGAACTGTCCGGGGAGCCGACCACGTCTCCCTCCACCGACATGTAGGCCCGTGCTTAACAGAGCGCACCCACCTCGTAGCTAGCGCGGGTGTCCGTCGTGGCCGCGTTTCGCCTGCCTGTCGGTCATTTTCGGGTTGCGACTGCACGAAAACTTACGCAAGTTAATTACACTGTACTGCACTCAAAAATACGGTGGAGGCAGTTCGCACTCTCTGACAGCATGTACAAACAGGACACCCGAGTCTCCTCTGCCTTGTGGAACCCCAGCCGTCTTTATTCAATACCCGGAAGTTCATACAACATCCGCCGAACAGCATTGTGGGAACAGTAGTCTCCCGCTACACCAGTGTCCAAAGGAAAACCTCATAACAACACATGCACACAAAGACAGACACACAGAGGCACACACAGACACACACACAACGACAGACATACAGAGGCACACACATACACACACACACAAAGACAGACATAGAGAGGCACACACAGACACACACACACACACACACACAATGACAGAAATACAGAGGCACACACAGATACACACACAAAGACAGACAGAGAGGCACACACAGACACACACACAATGACAGACATACAGAGGCACACACAGACACACACACTCAATGACAGACATACAGAGGCACACACATACACACACTCAACGACAGACATACAGAGGTGCACACAGACACACAGACAGACATACAGAGGCGCACACAGACACACACAAGGACAGACATACAGAGGCACACACAGATACACACACTCAACGACAGACATACAGAGGCACACACAGACACACACACAATGACAGACATACAGAGGCACACAACAACACACATTCAACAACAGACATACAGAGGCGCACACATACACACAAAGACAGACACACAGGTGCACACAGACACACACAAGGACAGACATACAGAGGCACACACATACACACACTCAACGACAGACATACAGAGGCGCACACATACACACAAAGACAGACACACAGAGGTGCACACAGACACACACAAGGACAGATACAGAGGCGCACACAGACACACACACAATGACAGACATACAGAGGCACACACAGATACACACACAAAGACAGACATAGAGAGGCACACACAGACACACACACAAAGACACACACACACACACAATGACAGACATACAGAGGCACACACAGATACACACACAATGACAGACATACAGAGGCACACACATACACACACAACGACAGACATACAGAGGCGCACACAGACACACACACAATGACAGACATACAGAGGCGCACACAGACACACACACAATGACAGACATACAGAGGCACACACATACACACACTCAACGACAGACATACAGAGGTGCACACATACACACAAAGAAAGACACACAGAGGTGCACACAGACACACACAAGGACAGACATACAGAGGCGCACACAGACACACACACAATGACAGACATACAGAGGCACACACAGATACACACACAATGACAGACATACAGAGGTGCACACACATACACACACAACGACAGACATACAGAGGCGCACACAGACACACACACAATGACAGACATACAGAGGCACACACATACACACACTCAACGACAGACATACAGAGGCGCACACATACACACAAAGAAAGACACACAGAGGTGCACACAGACACACACAAGGACAGACATAGAGGCGCACACAGACACACACACAATGACAGACATACAGAGGCACACACAGATACACACACAATGACAGACATACAGAGGCGCACACATACACACACACAACGACAGACATACAGAGGCGCACACAGACACACACTCAACAACAGACATACAGAGGCGCACACATACACACAAAGACAGACACACAGAGGTGCACACAGACACACACACAAGGACAGACATACAGAGGAGCACACAGACACACACACAATGACAGACATACAGAGGCGCACACAGACACACACACAAAGACATACAGAGGCACACACATACACACACACAAAGACAGACATACAGAGGCACACACATATACACACAAAGACAGACATACAGAGGCACACAGACACACACAATGACAGACATACAGAGGCACACACAGACACACACAAAGACAGACATACAGAAGCACACACATACACACAAAGACAGACACACAGAGGCACACAAAGACACACACACAAAGACAGACATACAGAGGCACACACATACACACAAAGACAGACACACAGAGGCACACAAAGACACGTGCACAAAGACACGCACACAAAGACACACACAAAGACAGACACACAGAGGCACACAAAGACAGACATACAGAGACACACACAGACACACACACAACGACAGACATACAGAGGCACACACAGACACACACACAAAGACAGACATACAGAGGCACACACATACACACAAAGACAGACACACAGAGGCACACAAAGACACGTGCACAAAGACACGCACACAAAGACACACACAAAGACAGACACACAGAGGCACACAAAGACACACATACAGAGACACACACAGACACACACACAAAGACAGACAAAGACAGACATACAGAGGCACACATATACACACAAAGACAGACACACAGAGACACACAGAGACACACAGACCTACACAGGCACATACACAGAAACACACACACTCAGTAACACACACAGACACACATACACAGAAACACACACTCAGTAACACACAAATGCACAGACACACAAAGACACACACACACAAACACATACACACACACAAAGACAGACGTACACAGGCACACACACACAGAGACCCAGACACACACACAAACAGACACAGACACAAACAGACACACACATCAAATTAACATAAATTAATTCTAAATAACAAAGCTGGCATTAAATTAGGTGAAGTTATGTTAATATAATGGAATAAATATATTTTAAGTAGAAAATATGGAAAGCACATTGATGAAACTTAGATCGGTGTTTTTGGGTCACACATACTGTACCTGTCAGAAAACTGTTGCCATGGAAATGGCAAAGACGATGGACTTAATCTTTTGGTACCAAATTGTAGCCAACTAAATTTTAGGAAAAGTTGTCAAGTTTTGTAGTCCTAGTATAAGTTGTTAAGAAATTATATGACGTGAAAGTTGGCGTGGGCATTTTTAGACCCCCCCCCCCCCGGTCTAGAGAGGGTTAAGGTTTTAGAAAGTTCAGTGAAAACCATTTGTTTCTGATAAATGAGGGAAATAACACCCATTTGAAAATGAAAATCTTTGTGGTTGCAAGACAGGATAATATGGTTTTACCCTTTTATACTTTTTTTTTCTGGCAACATTTGTCACATTTCCTCCAAGTATAACAAAAATCACTTCAGTCACTTTCAGAAAGCCTACTTGCAACCAACAAAGGCACGTGGATGAAAAACTTTATGCAACCTTGCTGATGGAGAAAAAAAAAGTCTGTCAATACGACAGCGAACATGGCGCTTAAACCATAAGGACTCGGCATGAAATCACTGAGTTGTGTTCATGAAATACTCCTTTCTACAGGCAACCTCCAGGGTTCATTCTTCCATCTGCTGCCAACAGAAAACTGTCTCAATCCAAATTTGGTGATTCCTAAATACAATTTGAGGTGCAGCGGCGACGGAAACATATGGCAAATCAATTAAATTCCTAATTCTTAAAACAAAAACATGGCAAGTGCATTGCTAATCAACAGCAGCGTTGGGGCTCGTATTATGTTGGCCACGGGAGTTTTGACAACAATTAATCCTCATTTCAGGCAAGGGGAGCCATATTGACACATATCCCTAATTTGAATATTCAATTATAGTGCGGTTCCTCATCAAATTAGTGCGAAGCTGGGAACATGGCCTAAAAGATTTACACAATTACAACACAAATCAAGAGTCTTATGTTCCCATGAAATGTGCAGGAGTTAAAATCATATTAGTGCTGCAAAGCAACGCATGGCACCGAGGATTAGTTGACAACATGAATTACAGTTGGGATTTTATGCAAGGTGATCTTCACATTGTTCCACCTGGAATAAAGCGATGAGACATCTGCTTGAAAAAAAGAAGATGGGAAAGTGGGAAAGACAGTGGGGACAGACAAGTGGAAAGGTAAGAGGAGGATGAGAGTAATATCACTGAAGATACAGAAAGCTGGAAGCCCTTGTTTTGACACACATCCAGCTTTTCCTGTGACAACATCTCCACACCTTCCTCAATGTCTCGACAGCGCTGCTTTGTGAGAGCTGCTTTCTCACCGATCATTATCCGCCTTTAAGTTCGGTGTCAGCTGCCGAAAAGCGCATCGCTGTGAATTTGGCGAGATCTTAGCCGATCGTTCGATCATTTCTGGCACCGTTCTGCATCCCTTTGCATTATCTGAGATACTTTTTGCAACTTTTCAGAACACAGCAAAACTAATGAATAAGATGGAGCTGAGGAATGATTGTTCTCCTGCACTTCAGACGGGAGAACTGTCAGGTTGCACGCTGACAGTCTCCAGAGTCGTGTGCGGTGGGAAGTCTCGGTTAACCAGCGAGCAATGAAAGCTGATACAATACTCCTGCAGAGCTGCACCAACGTGTGGAGTGTCAAAGTCAGAAGACAGCGCAATGCTAAGCGTATTGATATGCATGCCATTTCTGACACTGATAACTCTCTATAGGCTTCACACATTGCAGGAAAATCCAGCTGTGCATTGAAAAAAAGAAAAAAATCCAAAAGATATGCAGCCTTGACATTTTTATCACTGTGCAATTTGATTTAAAAAACGTTTGTGTGTACAATATAGGCTCCTGTTTGAAGAGAAATGACAAAATCCTTGATTCTGACTGAAGCAGAAGAAATTACAATGATAGGACAAGGCTAACTTATGCTCGCAGTCAGCGTAGAGGTCAGTTATCAGCCTCAGCTATGACAGTTTTATCAGGAGAACAAATGGTAACGTTGGCCAGGAGAAGAAAAGAGCGGGATACTTTACTGGACATATTAAAGGCTGACCAAATGTTGTACATTTTTTCATGTTATACAGACGGGGAGTGACGGCGTAGTCTGTTGTGACAGAAAAAAAAAGCTGACGTGGTTGTCTTCAAACTGCTGTCATGAATCAAATGAGAATACTGTTGTACATCAGGCAAAGTCATAAAAGAGTCACAAAAGAATATGTTGGAAGTAAAAGTGGGAACATTCAGAAATATGGAGATTCTACTGAGTAGAAAGTTGAAAGTACAGTTTTGCTTAAAGCTTTACATACCCTGGCAGAATTTGTGTTTTTTTTGGGCACGTTTCAGAGAATATGAATGACAACCCAAAAAACTTTTTTTTTTTTTTTTTTTTTACTCATGGTTTGTGTTTGGGTGAAGCCATTTATTCTCACACAACTGTATTTACTCCTTTTCAATCATAATGACAACAGAATCTACCCAAATGACCCTGATCAAAAGTTTACACCCCCCTGTTCTTAATACCGTGTACGAGGTCTATTAGAAAAGTATCCGACCTTATTATTTTTTTCAAAAACCATATGGATTTGAATCACGTGTGATTGCGTCAGACAAGCTTGAACCCTCGTGCGCATGGGTGAGTTTTTCCACGCCTGTCGGTTGCGTCATTCGTGTTGTGTGGGCCGCTGAAGAGGAGGTACTGCTGGCCCACCACCACTAGAGGGCGCCCTGCCTGGAGTGCGGGCTCCAGGCACCGGAGGGCGCTGCCGCCTTACGGGAGCAGCCAGGACGACAGCTGTCATCCATCACTGGAGACAGCTGATCCCAATCAATACGGAGGTATATCAGCAGGACGGCATCTCCACCTCATTTGCCGAGATATCGCCTGACCAAAGAGGTAACAATCTCTGCCCATACATATAACTAACCATTGTTGTATTTCTTGTGGAGCATTTGTAGGACAGCTGACTACTGAACAACTTTTGTATAAGTACTCACCTTCCTACACTCCTGTATCATTGTTAACGAGAGGTGGAGGTGGACTCTCCACCCTCCGTGTTACTGGGTGCAGCCGCATCCACACCTGACTGTTTTTGTTCCTTGCCAGCAGTACCGGATCCGACGAGCGGAGGCAGTGGCCACCTGGGGATTCGGGACTTGGCGGCTCCAGTATTCCCGGGGTTCGGTGGCAGAGGAAATCGGGTTGGTTCCGGTTCGACTTGGACAGACGTCTCCTATCGTCGAGCCTGCCCACACGACACCGTTGTTATTGGACTCAGTCTCAATATTGTAATCGGCTGTGTTGTTGTGCCTGTTTTCACAACAGTAAAAACAGTGTTATTTGATTCCTCCATTGTCCGTTCATTTGTGCCCCCTGTTGTGGGTCCGTGTTCCTACACTTTCACAACAGGATATCTCGGCCAGCGTCATGGATCCCGAGGGGCGTCAACCGGCTGTTGAACGGCCAATGGAAGAACAGGACGCGCAGGCGTCCTCGGGAGGGGTGATCGGTGAGTTGCAGCGGATCCTCACCGCTTTCACGACTCGGATGGATTTAATGACCGAGCAGAACGTCCTCCTGAACCGCAGGGTGGAGGCTCTCGCCGCACAAGTGGAAGCGCGCCCCCCGGGCGCCGCTGCGGCTCTCCCTCCCGTCGACCCTGTGCGTAACAGCGATGTTCCACTGGTCGTTCAACGACCCCACCCACCTTCCCCTGAAGCTTACATAAGCCCCCCAGAACCGTATGGAGGCTGTGTGGAGACGTGCGCAGATTTTCTTATGCAGTGCTCGCTCGTCTTCGCACAACGTCCTGTCATGTACGCGACTGATGCTAGCAAAGTAGCTTATGTAATAAACCTGCTTCGCGGTGAGGCACGCGCTTGGGCTACAGCGCTCTGGGAGCAGAATTCACGGCTCCTTCTGACATATGATGGGTTTGTAAGGGAGCTCAGAACCGTGTTCGATCACCCTAATAGAGGAGAAACCGCTTCAACCGTGCTACTGTCAATGAGACAGGGGCGTCGGAGCGCAGCTGCCTATGCAGTCGACTTCCGCATTGCGGCTGCGAGGTCCGGCTGGAATAGCACTGCCCTCCGCGCCGCCTTTGTAAACGGACTGTCTTTGGTTCTTAAGGAGCACCTGGTGGCTAAGGACGAACCGCGGGATTTAGATGAGCTCATCAATCTTGTCATACGGTTAGACAACCGGTTAGAAGAACGTCGGCGGGAACGAGACGAAGGGCGTGGCCGGGCACGCTCCGTCCCTCTCCCTTCCGGTTCCGACCGCGCTCCGCCTTCCCCACGCTCCACGGCCCCTGCGCTCCGTGGGGCCACAGCTCCCCCTGCTGACGAAGCTATGGACATGAGTAGGGCAACATTTAGGGCACCAGTGCACAGAGGAGACGGGCCCATGGAGCTTGTTTTGTTTGTGGTGCAATAGAGCACCATATGAGAGACTGCCCCGAGCGGTTAAACTCCAACGCCCGCCCCCTAGAAACTGGGCTAGGGATGGGCCGAGACATTCACGTGGGACACACCCACATTGCCACACGACTCCCAGTTACGATCCTTTATGAGGACTCAACCCTGAAGGCCCCAGCACTGGTGGACACGGGCTCTGAGGGGAATCTGTTGGACAGCAGATGGGCCAGGGAGATAGGGCTCCCTCTGGTGGCGCTTACCTCGCCTGTACAGGTTTGGGCACTAGATGGCTCCCTACTCCCTCCGATCACGCATAAGACACCACCTGTAACTCTGGTGGTGTCAGGAAATCACCAGGAGGTGATCGAGTTTTTTGTGACTCAGGCCACCTCCCGTGTGGTTTTAGGATTTCCCTGGATGTTGAAGCACAATCCCCGGATCGATTGGCCGTCCGGGGTAGTGGTTCAGTGGAGCGAGACCTGCCATCGGGTGTGTCTAGGTTCCTCGGTTCCTCCCGGCTCCCAAGCTAAGGAGGAGGTCAGAGTCCCGCCCAATCTGGGGACGGTGCCGGTGGAGTACCACGACCTTGTCGACGTGTTCAGCAAGGATCTGGCTCTCACACTTCCCCCCCACCGTCCGTATGATTGTGCCATTGATTTGGTTCCGGGCAGTGAGTTCCCGTCCAGTAGGCTGTACAACCTCTCATGGCCTGAGCGCGAATCAATGGAGACCTACATCCGGGACTCATTAGCTGCCGGGTTGATCCGGAATTCCACCTCCCCGATGGGCGCAGGTTTCTTTTTTGTGGGTAAAAAAGACGGCGGACTTCGTCCATGCATTGATTATAGGGGGCTGAACGAAATCACGGTTCGCAACCGATACCCGTTGCCCCTGTTGGATTCGGTGTTCACACCCCTGCATGGAGCCCAAATCTTCACCAAGCTCGATCTTAGAAATGCGTATCATCTGGTTCGGATCCGGAAGGGAGACGAGTGGAAAACGGCATTTAACACCCCCTTAGGTCACTTTGAGTACCTGGTCATGCCGTTCGGCCTCACAAACGCCCCCGCGACGTTCCAAGCATTAGTTAATGATGTCTTGCGGGATTTCCTGCACCGGTTCGTCTTCGTATATCTAGACGATATACTCATCTTTTCTCCGGATCCTGAGACTCATGTCCGGCATGTACGTCAGGTCCTGCAGCGGTTGTTGGAGAACCGGCTGTTTGTGAAGGGCGAGAAGTGTGAGTTCCACCGCACGTCTTTGTCCTTCCTGGGGTTCATCATCTCCTCCAACTCCGTCGCTCCTGATCCGGCCAAGGTTGCGGCGGTGAGAGACTGGCCCCAACCCACAAGCCGTAGGAAGTTGCAACAGTTCCTAGGCTTTGCTAATTTCTACAGGAGGTTCATTAAGGGCTACAGTCAGGTAGTTAGCCCCCTGACAGCCCTGACCTCACCAAAAGTCCCCTTCACCTGGTCGGATCGGTGCGACGCCGCATTCAAGGAGTTGAAACGGCGCTTCTCGTCTGCACCTGTTCTGGTGCAGCCCGATCCTAGTCGCCAGTTAGTGGTTGAAGTGGACGCCTCGGACTCAGGGATAGGAGCCGTGCTGTCCCAGAGCGGGAAGACCGATAAGGTCCTTCACCCGTGTGCTTATTTTTCCCGCAGGTTGACCCCAGCCGAACGGAACTATGACGTCGGCAATCGAGAGCTCCTTGCGGTGAAAGAGGCTCTTGAGGAGTGGAGACATCTGTTGGAGGGAACGTCTGTGCCATTCACGGTTTTCACTGACCACCGGAACCTGGAGTATATCAGGACCGCCAAGCGGCTGAATCCCAGGCAAGCCCGCTGGTCACTGTTCTTCGGCCGTTTTGACTTCCGGATCACCTACCGTCCCGGGACCAAAAACCAAAGATCGGATGCTTTGTCCCAGGTACATGAAGATGAGGTCAAAACGGAGTCGTCGGATCCCCGGATCCCATCATCCCGGAGTCCGCTATCGTGGCCGCCTTCACCTGGGACGTGGAGAAGACCATCCGGGAGGCCCTGACACGAGACCCGGACCCCGGAACAGGACCGAAGAACAAACTCTACGTCCCACCAGAAGCTAGGGCTGCAGTTCTGGACTTCTGTCACGGTTCTAAGCTCTCCTGTCATCCTGGGGTGCGAAGAACCGTGGCAGTCGTCCGGCAGCACTTCTGGTGGGCGTCCCTGGAGGCCGACGTCCGGGGTTACATCCAGGCCTGTACCACCTGCGCCAGGGGCAAGGCCGACCACCGCAAGACATCGGGATTGCTACAGCCGCTGCCCGTGCCTCATCGCCCCTGGTCTCACATCGGCCTGGATTTTGTCACGGGTCTCCCGCCGTCCCAGGGAAACACCGTCATTCTCATGATAGTGGACCGATTCTCCAAGGCGGCCCACTTCGTGGCCCTCCCGAAGCTACCAACGGCCCAGGAGACAGCGGACCTCCTAGTCCACCACGTCGTCCGTCTGCATGGGATACCATCAGACATCGTCTCCGATCGCGGTCCCCAGTTCTCCTCGCATGTTTGGAGGAGCTTTTGCCGGGAACTGGGGGCCACGGTCAGTCTCTCGTCCGGGTATCACCCCCAGACCAACGGACAAGCAGAACGGGCCAACCAGGAGATGGAGCAGACCCTACGCTGTGTGACAGCTGCGCACCCGACGGCCTGGAGTACCCACCTGGCCTGGATCGAGTACGCCCACAACAGTCAAGTGTCGTCAGCCACCGGCCTCTCCCCTTTCGAGGTGTGCTTGGGGTATCAACCCCCGTTGTTTCCGGTGGTTGAGGGGGAGGTCGGTGTGCCCTCGGTCCAGGCCCACCTACGGAAGTGCCGTCGGGTGTGGCGTGCCGCCCGTTCTGCTTTGTTAAAGGCCCGGACGAGGGCGAAGAACCATGCAGACCAGCGGCGGGCCCCGGCTCCCACGTATCGTCCTGGGAAGGAAGTGTGGTTGTCCGCCAAGGACATTCCCCTTCAAGTGGACTCCCCAAAACTGCAAGAACGATACATCGGCCCTTACAAGATACTCAAGGTCATCAATCCCACTGCAGTGAGGCTCCAGCTTCCGGCCTCACTGCGGATTCATCCAGTATTCCACGTCTCCAGGATTAAACCCCATCACACCTCACCCCTCTGCACTCTGGGTCCGGCGCCACCTCCTGCCCGGATCATCGACGGAGAGCCGGCTTGGACCGTGCGCCGGCTCCTCGACGTCCGACGAATGGGCCGGGGTTTTCAGTATCTGGTGGACTGGGAGGGGTACGGCCCCGAAGAACACTCCTGGGTGAAGAAGGGCTTCATCCTGGACCCGGCCCTCCTGGCCGACTTCTACCGTCGCCACCCTGACAAACCCGGTCGTGCGCCAGGAGGCGCCCGTTGAGGGGGGGGTCCTGTTGTGTGGGCCGCTGAAGAGGAGGTACTGCTGGCCCACCACCACTAGAGGGCACCCTGCCTGGAGTGCGGGCTCCAGGCACCGGAGGGCGCTGCCGCCTTATGGGAGCAGCCAGGACGACAGCTGTCATCCATCACTGGAGACAGCTGATCCCAATCAATACGGAGGTATATCAGCAGGACGGCATCTCCACCTCATTTGCCGAGATATCGCCTGACCAAAGAGGTAACAATCTCTGCCCATACATATAACTAACCATTGTTGTATTTCTTGTGGAGCATTTGTAGGACAGCTGACTACTGAACAACTTTTGGATAAGTACTCACCTTCCTACACTCCTGTATCATTGTTAACGAGAGGTGGAGGTGGACTCTCCACCCTCCGTGTTACTGGGTGCAGCCGCATCCACACCTGACTGTTTTTGTTCCTTGCCAGCAGTACCGGATCCGACGAGCGGAGGCAGTGGCCACCTGGGGATTCGGGACTTGGCAGCTCCAGTATTCCCGGGGTTCGGTGGCAGAGGAAATCGGGTTGGTTCCGGTTCGACTTGGACAGACGTCTCCTATCGTCGAGCCTGCCCACACGACACCGTTGTTATTGGACTCAGTCTCAGTATTGTAATCGGCTGTGTTGTTGTGCCTGTTTTCACAACAGTAAAAACAGTGTTATTTGATTCCTCCATTGTCCGTTCATTTGCGCCCCCTGTTGTGGGTCCGTGTTCCTACACTTTCACAACAATTCGCCTGTGAGCAGGCTTTGAGTGAGGAGTGGTCCACCCCTCTCGTCGTTGTTTCATTGCCAGGAAATGGCGGAATGATTTGGGCTTTTTTTCCATCAGAATTTTTTACAGAAACTGTTAGAGACTGGCAGCTGGAAACCATTAGAAAAATTTATCTGGCTTTCGGTGAAAATGTTACGGGTTTGGTAGAGAATAAGGAGTGTTACTGTTGCTTTAAGGACGGCCCCCAGCGGCTGTGGGGCGCGCCGCGGTCCGAAGCCGCCATCAACAGGCTGAATGACCGTTTCATTTCTAAACGGATGGCTGTCTGGATCCGTGACCATTGTGTGCCATTTCTCTGGTTATCACAAGAGCTGGACATCAACCATTTTCTGGCAGATTTCACTTTTAACAAGAGATTTTGTCATGGAAAGCCGAGCGGAGGCTTCGCGCGTCACGATGGATTCGCTACTGGAGCGAGACAAAACCACCTCCGTTTTGGTCTCACAGGACAGCTTTGAGATGGCGTTCAGACAGCTGTCGGTGGTTTTTCCATCGAGTGATTATCCGAGAAATTGTGGACGTGCCTGGACATGCCAGAACATGTCCCGTAAGGCTTCATCACGGCGTTGCTTTGCGCCATGCGGCACCGCCGCGACGCGCGAAGCCTCGGCTCCTCTTTCCATGACAAAAACTCCTGTAACAGTGGAATGTGCCGTTCATTTCCAAACTGGATGCTGTGTTTTATCCGGGACGTCGTCTGACTAGCACAGGAATTGTGAAAAGACGTAGACATCAGCACTTTTTCGGCACATTGAGACAGACGTGCGGAGGAATTCCGCGCGTCGCGGCGGTGCCGCATGGCGCAAAGCAACGCCGTGATGAAGCCTCACAGGACATGTTCTGGCATGTCCAGGCACATCCACAATTTATCAGATAATCACTCGATGGAAAAACCATCGACAGCTGTCTGAACGCCATCTCAATGCCGTCCTGTGAGACCAAAACAGAGGTGGTTTTGTCTCGCTCCAGTAGCGAATCCATCGTGACACGCGAAGCCTCCGCTCGGCTTTCCATGACAAAATCTCTTGTTAAAAGTGAAATCTGATGGAAAATGGTTGATGTCCAGCTCTTGTGATAACCAGAGAAATGGCAGACGATGGTCACGGATCCAGACAGCCATCCGTTTAGAAATGAAATGGTCGTTCAGCCTGTTGATGGCTGCTTCGGAGCGCGGTGCGCCCCACAGCCGCTGGGGGCCATCCTTAAAGCATCAGTAACACTCCTTATTCTCTACCAAGCCTGTAACATTTTCACCGAAAGCCAGCTCAATTTTTCTAATGGTTTCCAGCTGCCAGTCTCTAATAGTTTCTGAAAAAATTCTGATGGAAAAAAAGCCCAAATTATTCCGCCATTTCCTGGCAATGAAACAACGACGAGAGGGGTGGACCACTCCTCACTCAAAGCCTGCTCACAGGCGAATGACGCAACCGACAGGCGTGGAAAAACTCACGCATGCGCACGAGGGTTCAAGCTTGTCTGACGCAATCACACGTGACTCAAATCCATATGGTTTTGAAAAAAATAATAAGGTCAGATACTTTTCTAATAGACCTCGTATTATCCCCTTTAACATCAATGACAGCTTGGAGTCTTGTAGTAGTTGTGCATGAGGTTCTCTGATGTTGAAGCTGCCACTGAATATGTCTTGGACTTTATTTCCATCAATTACAAAGAAATACAAAGAGTATGACATCATCATCATCATCATCATCATCAGTCCTCGTGCTCGATGAGGGGGGTGTCGTCATGCTTGGAGCTAATCATATTCACCAATCTTCTCCACTTGGGTCGGTCCAATGCTAATAGCTCAGCTTCAGTTTGTGATAGGCCAAATTGGTGTAGGTCCCTGGTGACGACATCAATCCAGCGAGTGCGAGGAGCTCCACGGAGGCATTTCCAGCCAGCAGATTTGGGGTCAAATTGGAATAATAGCATGTGTTGGATGTTCAAGGGGGGGAGTCTTTTGATGTGTCCATACCAGTGCATCCTGGACGCAGGGGGTTGTTGGGTGCGTTCCCGCAGCGAGATGTTGGAGACTCTATCATACCATTTTATGCCCTCTGTTATGTGCTATGCTCTACTGTGGAAGCCTCGACAGTAGAGCCTTCTCTCTGGGAACCATCACCTTATCGTGGTGGAGAGGTTTGTGTGTCCCTATGACCCTGCTCCAACACACCTGAATCCAATGAAAGGTTCATTAAAAGTCTGCTAACGAGTCTTTCATTGGATTCAGATGTGTTGGAGCAGGGAGACAACTAAGAGTGTCAGGAATGTGGCTCTCGAGGACAGAACTTGGCCACCCTTGCTCTATGGTAAATCTGCATGGAGTAGACAGTTCTCAAAAACTGAGTGACTGTGCAAGAAGAAGAGTGAGGAAAGCCACCAAGACACCCAGACAACCCACCAGAAGTTATGAACTTATGTGGCTGTGATTGGAGAAATTGTGCACAGTGCATGTTTTGTATTTTGTATTACCAGTTATACAGCCTCATGATGAAGTTGTATAGAGGAGGATTTTCTTAAGAACAGATGCAAGCCTAGATTTGATCTGTTTTGGTGAAATAATATCCTTTTTCGCTCTGCTTCACTATGAAGCTAACCATGAGTGAAAACAGGTTTTTGTGTTATCATTAGGGCTGGGAAAGTTAACGCGTTATTTAATTAATGAAGACAATTTTTTATTGCACATTATTTATTTATATATTTATTTATTTTTTGGCAAACCTGTCACTGACTGCTGCCGTGAACATGGAGAAGGGCACGGAACATTTACATGCCCATTTTAATTTTAAAGTTCTTCCAGGCGGCGTAGTCGACAGAACCGAAGCTGCTAAAGTTCTTCTGCAGTGTGCCCCGCATTGAGTGCTGGGAGAAAAGTTCTCTGCAGCTGCTAAAGTTCTCCAGCAGTGTGCCCCTGTGGAGAGCACTGCAGGAAAAGTTCTCTGCAGCTGCTAAAGTTCTTTGCAGTGTGCCCCGCACCGAGCACTGCAGGAAAGGTTTTTCCTACAGCTGTTAAAGTTCTCCTTGCAGCAAACCGCGCGCTGAGTGCTGGGGGATAGGGGAGAGTGGGGCCAGCTTCCCCCGGAGCATTTTTAAATTTATAACCCCGTGAAACACTATTGCCTGCATTATGAGCACCAAATTGTGTGAAGGAAAACCCATAAATCTTTGTTACAGCCTTACTTTAAAGCCAAAACAAACAAGCCATCAGGCCAAAACACAGAGTAGTGTAGATGCTAACTGCTAATTTATACCCAGCAGTTTATTCAAGAAAATCCTTGTGCTTTTATATATATATATATATATATATATATATATATATATATATATATATAAAATAACTTGTAATTAAAATAGTTTTAATTAAAAAAAAGAAGAATAATCTTTAGAAATCTTTGATGTTTGTCTGTAAATTAAAATCAAAACTCATCGAGATGATTTCTTGATTAACATGATAATGACCCTTGGACATTTATTTTTAGACAAAATAGCATGAAAAGTAATGTGTACATTTTTAAGTCTGGTAGATTCATGAATTCATACCTGCATTTCAACCAGGAAAAAAAAAAAACACCGTATATGATTTCTCATGATTAAATCATTTTTAATTGAGTAATTTCAACATTAAATCACACTCTCATTGACTATGTGATTGCTGTTAATGTTGTAATCAGGACAGAGCAATTACTAAAATGTGAATTTCACTATTCTATTGTTGTGAATGTTTTAAAATTATGCACAATATAGGGACGGGTTTTCTTCTACTTGTGCAAATATCTTCTTGACTGAACTTTGACTTCATGGACATGGTTAATGATTCATTTAATGTTAAAATAAGGAAAAGTTTTTTTTTTTTTAAATAATAAAATAGTTACTGTTTAAAGAGCCTTTGTTTTATTTATAAGCGTAGCAGCAGGTGTGAGTTTCTAGAGATGACAGGTGAGCTGGACTCTCAGCACAGTTAATTAAGCAGCTGAAACTCTCCTCTACAGCTTCAACCTCAAATTATTGGGGTTTTTGGAAACACTTTCCTCATATTTTGAAACGCAGAGATGTTCTCTTCTTTCATCTGGACTTCACATTTTGGTATATTTATTTAGACTAACAAAAAAGGCCCTTTATAAGCCCATAATGCAAAAGCCTTGTGGGGGGACCTAACATCTCGGAACCCCTGGCTTTTTAAGGTGATTCTTCCATCCCATTATGCTGAGAAAAAAAAAATCCTGCTGAGAACCCTGTTAACTGCAACTGCATAAACAAAATGCTGTTGTTAAGTATTTGCAGAAAAACGTGGCACTTTTGTTCATATGGCAGAATATTTAAAATACAATTGTGCTATACAGTACTTTTGAATTCATTTTTGGATTTTGCACATAACAATGCGATTAACCGTGATTAATAATGGGAATCATGTGATTAATAGCAATTCAAATTTTTAAACGTTGCCCAGCTTTATTTATTATTCATATCCTCTGAAAAATGGTGAAAAAAACAGAAATTCTGCCAGAGGATGCAAACGTTTGAGCATAACTGTATATGTAATACATCCAAAAAATAATAATAATAATAAAAAACACACACACAGAATATCAATATTAAATATCGCCAAGGGTTAAAGCTCTTACAATGACCAGCACTCATTGCTCACAGGGAAACGAGAATGCCTCCATGCAAAAAGTGGTGATAACCAGCAAATTTGATACCGTACTGTTTCTTTGATCAATCCACTGGACACTACATTTACTATGTTTATGCATGGCAACTCCATTATCATGCATGTTTTTGACATACATGGGCACCAGAGTAACAGAAAAAATACCTATAATGCATCCATTGATATATATATTTAGACATTTATTTTATTAGTTTAATCCATGTATTTATACATTTACTTGTAGGTTAATATACATATTATGCATTAAGATAATCCTGCGACAGACTGGCGTCCTGTCCACGGTGTACCCCGCCTCGCACTCTATGACTGCTGGGATGGGCTCCAGCCCCCCACGACCCTTAATTGGACTAAGAGGTTCAAGGTGAGTGTGAGTGTGCGTGCATTTAGACATGCATTCATACATTTAGACATTTATTATAGACTTTTATACTTGCATTTACACTTTTATCAATTTATTTATACTTTTATACATGTATTTATACATTTATACTTTTATTTACTGAATTAATGTTTGATCCTCCAAAGCAAATATAAGTAGAGAAATATATAAAGATATGGAGTGGATGGACCTACTAGCAGCCTGAAGTTTGATGAACCTGAGCAATGTGATTGACGTTTCCAAGTTGAAATGAACTAAATCCACCATTATTCTCTCCAGATGAAAATGTATGTAGTCCAGGTGAATATTTTCCAAACTGGCTCACAGAGATCTTATGTATTACCAGCAGCGTCTCTCAGTAAATGATGGTGTCAGTATGTACTTAGTTTGCAGAGAGTCTAGCATGAGCTCCAGACTGAAGTAGTAGATTCAGTCACATCTCTTGGGCCAATCAAACACCAGGCCACTAGAAGGACAGCCCAATTGTATATTTATGTATTTATCCATTTATTCATCCTTCTCAGGACCAAACATGAATTAAGACTAAATAAAAGTAAAAATGTATAAATACAAGTACAAAAGTATAAATAAGTTGAAATCCGTTCTAAATGTATAAATACTTCCAGTAAGGCATAAATAATGCATAAATAAGTGTATAAAAGTATGAAGAACTGAAGAAATAAAAGATTAAATAAAGGTATTTATTTATTTGTGTATCTATTTAGATTAGATTATATTAGATCAGTGGTTTTCAAACTGTGAGGTGCACTCCCCTGGGGGTGCCAGAGTTCTTGGGGGACGGAGTGCAAGGGATGGGTATCGAGAACTGGTTCTTTTTGACAATTGTTAACAAATGAATCGATCCACCGACATCAATAGACTTTTTGATTAACGATTCCCTTATCGGTCTTTCAGAGCGGCGATTGTTTTTGAGTGTGTTTTATCGGGAAGATGATCATTTCTTTACGTTGACTGCAGACCCTGCAGCAGGTCTGTAATCAACCATTTCTGCAGCGGCTGTTCTTGAAGCTTGAAGCAACCAAGCAGTGCTCTGACCCACTTCTTCACTGGTTCATTGCTTCGCTGCTTTTCAGAAGCGGAAAGTCTTCTTAACCCCTCTCAAAGCCATTTAAAAATGTCAATCTTGAGTCACTTTTGTGTAGATTAAAGTCAGTAACTGGGACTCTTGTTTTATTGCAGGAAAGAAACAAGAATTGTCCTCTGTTCCGTTTGCACAGCTCTAAACACTGTGCCACTCTCTGCCGAGTCAAGTTGGAGTCCGGCCGGAATTAATAACTTCAAAGGGAAATACTGTTTTAAATCAAATGATACTATAAAATACTAAAACATTTTTTTCTCCCACAATGAGACATCCTGCCTTCTTTATGAATTACATTGATGTTGATTTGCAGCACAGCCGGCTGTAAGAGCTCAGCTCAGAGGTATGGAGTTAGATTTCTGCCATTAATGTCTGAAAGGAAATGCTTTTGAGAAAAACTACAGATTTTGTTTATTTTTATTTATGCCAAGACATCAAGGATCCACTGACCAATTTCATATTTATTTACTTTAAGATTCAATAAAATGTTATAGACATAGAAAACCTGTAAAGCCTACTTTTAGTACACAGAAAATTCACAGGAGGTATTGATAAGGGCCCCTTAACACATAGTACAAAGTTTGGATGAAGTGCACACTTAGTGCGTATGATGCAGGAATCATGTGCAAACTGTGTAATGTCGCCCCTATCTTCAACGCCTCGTACACCTGTTGCTACAACTATTTGCACACACAAGCGCCTGAAAGACAAAGTGTGCACTGTGTGAACCCCTCGCATCCTCTCGCGGCAGGTGCCAGTCAAATTCCAGGTGACACACATGAACATCTAACACCCCTCGCATGGCACTTAGAAAATGTGTGGCCAGTCACCCTCTTGGCATGATAACAGACTGCAGACACTCACTTTCATACTCGTCTAAGTCCCACACGAGTATGGCTTTGGTGTGTGTGCTGAGATGACAGGAGGCGTGTCCTCCCACTGAAGCGGCTGTAGAAATCTGTGGATCTGGACAGTCCAGCTGGACACCACATACTGTGTTTGGACGGACATGGACAAACAACTGCCCACTGTTTGCTGTTATTAAGTGAACATAAATGAAAACATATATCACTGTGCGACGTGCTGCAGCAAACGCGCGCCTGGCATGCACATGGACAGGCTGCTCCCAGTTTGAAACAGACCATCAGATCAGAACACACAGCAGGTGATCTCACTGTCACGTCACCCAAGTGAGCTCTTTTCCACATGATGCAGTGTCCTGTGGCATGTCGTCGACAAGACACACATGCGTAGCCGGTTGGAGACGCGCCAGCAGATGTGAACATGAATTAGACGAGTGAACTGCTTCTCATTCATGTCATTTTATGACTGTATGTCTGTGACCATGGGTCATCTACAGAGAAACAGACGGATCATATTTGTATTGCTCACTTGATAAATGCTGTGTTTTTATGTGGTGTGTGATTTTAATTTTTTTTGGAATACTTCCATGTCCTTCCTGATATAAGGCAGATTCCCACAGCTTTCAAAGAAGAGCTCTGTAGCTCAGTGGTAATGTCTCTGACTGGCAATCATTGCATTTGGACGGTGCGGGTTCGTGTCCAGTAGGTTGTATTTTTTTGTTTGTTTGTTTGTTTTTTTCCCCACATAAGCAGCACAATGTGGTCCCTCAGGTACTGGCTGGTTTCATTTTTTTCTTTTTTAGATTCCACATTACTGGCATGATGTGGTCCCAGAGGTACCGGCTGGTTTTTTACATTTCCTCCACATAAGCAGCGCGATGTACCGCAGTTGGCACTGTGTGTTCCTATCCGAAAGACACAGGCGCATGCACAAACTCTCGCACTGGGTTCATGCACGCCTGCCTGGTGACACAATGTTTCGTGGTGCTCTAATTTCAAACTGTTTCACGCTGTTTTGTTGTTTTCATCCAAACGCCGTCCAAACTCCGCACTATGTGTGAAGGGGCCATAAGGGAATTGGATTGATAAGTGGAATTGATAATAACATCAATATTGATAAAATCTTATCAATACCCATCCCTGTAAGGTGTATTGAATATTTTTTATGTTAAAATGTGTTAGTTAAGCCAAAGACATTTAAAAACACACAGATTTTTAAATGTTTTTTTTAAAAAAGATGCTTAAAATATGACAATAGGTGAAAATAGAAAATAGAAAAATAGAAAGTTATTTAGAAACATATGTTTAAAATGTTTGAAAAGTGTGTAAAATGTGTGACAGAATCTTTAAAAAAACATGTTTAAATGTTTACAAAAGCTGTAAAATGTATAAATGCATAGACAGTTCCTTAAAAATGCACACATACATTTAAAGTGTGTTTAAGATGTTTAAAAGAATAAAAAGAAACACAGGAAGATGTTGAAATTGTGTGTTGCACACATACATTTAAAGTGTGTTTAAGATGTTTAAAAGAATAAAAAGAAACATAGGAAGATGTTGAAATTGTGTGTAAGTGTGTAGTGGGGATGGGGGGGGGGGGGGGCAGCTATTCATTTGTTCTCTAAGGCGGGGGGGTCTCACTCTCCCACAATTTGAAAACCCCTGGTTTAGATTATATTAGATTAGATTAGATAGAATTTTATTGATCCCTTGGGAAGACTCCCTCGGGGAAACTGAGGTTCCAGCAGCATTGTCTAACAGCACACAGGGTAAGACGCACACAGAGTATCAAAAGTGAAAAAAGAAAAAAACAGTTTGCATATATAAATTTAAATACAAATACACAATATAAATACCAGACATACTGATCAATACTGGTTTTCTGGCTACTACTGTTCCTTTCATTCTCATTCCTGACCTCTGTCTTCCTATTACTCCCCCCCCCCCCCCCCAGTGACGAGTTGTACAGTCTGAATTTATTTATGTATTATTTTGTGGACATCACAAAGAAAACTTGGGTCAGTCCAGGAAGTGTCAACCAGGAAGTATTTGACAAAACGAGCTGCTTTTCTGTGACAAGCTAATGCGTCCTAATCCTGGCTGAAGACAGACGCGGGCTGTGTGTGTAAGAAATATATCTTTGCTTTTTCTGCCTCATCCCGAGGCGCCAGCGCAGTTCCACCGGCGCGGCTTTACCGAGGCCCGAGGCGCCAGCGCGGAGTTATCTGACCATGGGTCCGAAGAAGGCACTGACGGCGGAGGAGGGAGACGATATCAAGAAGTCCCTGGACTTTTTGTCTGAGGAAATTTCTGTGGTTAAAATGCAGCAGAAATCCATTATGGAGCTGGTGGAAGAAGTGAAGGCTCTCCGGATCCAGAATGCCGAGAAAGACCGGCGTCTGGTGCACCTGGAGAACCGTGTTGCGGAGTTGGAACAGTACACAAGGATGAACGACGTTATTATTACAGGAATTCATATTAAACCTCGATCCTACGCACGGGCGGTGTCAGAAGACAGCGGAGGGGAGGCCAGCGAGCAGGAGGCCAGCTCAGTGGAACAACAGGTGGCTGACTTCCTGCAATCTAAAGGTATTCAAATAGACTGTAATAACATTGAAGCGTGCCACCCCCTGCCCAGGAGAGAGGATGGAGACAAGCGAGCAGTTATAATGAGGTTTGTCAACAGAAAACATAAAATGGCATTGTTAAAACAGGGACGGAAACTCAAAGGAACAAACATATTCATCAATGAACATCTGACCAAAAGAAACGCAGACATCGCCAGGAAAGCTCGTTTCTTAAAAAAGCAGGGAAAAATTCAACAGACATGGACATCCAACTGCAAAACATTTATCAAATTGAATGGAACACCAGAACAAGCAAAGGTTATGGTAATCAGGAACATCGAGGATCTGGACAAATATGACCAATAAGGTATGAGGACACAAACACATCACAACACCATGACACAGACCAGAGGAACCTATTCATCTACTACCTATTCATCTACATCTGGAGACAAGAAGGATATAACTCAAAGGATTGCTGATCATGGAAAAGTAGAACTGAGAACATTTAAATACACAAACCACAATGTACTGGACTTGGAGCACGATATAGACCCGGACAATAATTTCTTCTCAAATATCAATGACAGTTGTTGCTATTATACAGATGAACAGTTTAATCGGATCATTAAAACAGATAACAAATTATCAATAATCCATTTCAACAGCAGAAGTCTATATGCAAACTTTAACAAAAAAATATTTAACATAATTGCTATATCAGAAACATGGATCAATGAAGATAAAGGAATGGATTTTGAACTGGATGGATATGAATTTAATTGTGTAAACAGAAAAAAATAAGAGTGGAGGAGGAGTGGCTGTGTATGTGGATAAGAACATGGATTATAAAATAGTAGACAATATGACAACTGTGATTGATAACTTATTAGAATGTATAACTATTGAAATATGTGAAGAAAAAAGCAAAAATGTATTAGTCAGCTGTATATATAGAGCACCAGGATCTAGTATTGAAACATTCACTGACTGTATGGAAAAAATGTTCTCAAAAACTAATCAAAAAACTGTGTTCATTTGTGGTGACTTAAATATTGATCTGCTCAATCCAAATAAGCATAAAATAACAGATGAATTTATCAGTATAATGTACAGTATGAGTTTATATCCAAAAATCACCAGGCCAAGCAGAATTACATCCCATAGTGCCACCTTAATTGATAATATATTCAGCAATGATATTGAGAATAACACTGTGAGTGGATTATTAATCAATGACATTAGTGATCATCTACCAGTTTTCATCGTTTATAATAGAAACCATCGGCGGAATCAGCCAGAGGAGAAAATAAAATACAGGCGAGTGTGGACAGAGGAAAACATGAACACACTAAAGAAGGATTTACAGGAGCAAAACTGGGAAAAGGTATACAGTGAAAGTGATGTTGATAGTGCATATGAAACTTTTTTTACAAATATTTACATCATTATATGATAAAAATTGTCCAATTAAACAAGACTACAGAAAACAAAAAATCCAAGCTCGACCATGGATGACGAAAGGGTTACGAAATGCATGTAATAAGAAAAATACACTGTATAGAGAATTCATAAAACTAAAGACTAAAGAGGCAGAAAATAGATATAAGAAATACAAAAATAGATTAACTAATATTATACGGGTATGTAGGAAGGAATATTATAGTAACATATTATATAATAACAAAAACAATATTAAAGGAATATGGGATATATTAAATAGCATTATCAAAAATGGTAATAAAAAACAGAGTTACCCTCAGTATTTCATTGATAATAATGTCAAGAAGGAAAATAAGGATGAGGTAGTCAACGGTTTTAATAATTTTTTTGTAAATATTGGACCAAGCTTGGCAGAAAAAATTCCCGATTCCCAACCTGAGGATTGGGATAATAATCTCATAGAAAGAAATCCCTGTTCAATGTTCCTCACAGCAGTGGATGGAAATGAAATTATAGACATTGTGAATAATTGTAAATATAAAACATCTACCGATTTAAATGAAATTGATATGGTGGTGGTAAAACAGGTCATTGAATGGATTGTAGAACCATTAACATACATCTGTAACTTATCATTTCAAACCGGTAAATTTCCCAATCAAATGAAAATAGCTAAGGTTGTGCCGCTGTATAAGACTGGGGATAGACACCACTTCACAAATTATAGACCTGTTTCTTTGCTTCCACAATTTTCCAAATTATTAGAAAAGTTATTCAATAATAGATTAGACAAATTCATAAATAAACATAAATTACTTACTGATAGTCAATATGGATTCAGAGCACATAGTTCAACATCACTTGCATTAATAGAATCAGTTGAGGAGATTACAAACGCCATAGACCACAAATTACATTCAGTTGGAATATTTATAGACCTTAAAAAGGCTTTTGATACAATCAATCATGACATATTAATCAATAAACTTGAACAGTATGGGATTAGGGGGTTGGTGTTGCACTGGGTGAGAAGCTACTTAAGTAACAGAAAACAGTTTGTGAAGTTGGGGGAATATACATCAACATGCTTGGACAATGCTTGTGGCGTCCCACAGGGGTCAGTATTGGGTCCAAAACTGTTTCTAATTTATATAAATGATATTGTCAATGTTTCCAAAATATTAAAATTAGTATTATTTGCAGATGACACAAGCATTTTTTGTTCAGGTTGGGATTTGCAGGAGTTACTGAGGAGGATCAGTATAGAAATAGATAAATAGATGATAAGATAAACTGGAAGACTCATATAAAACATATACAAAGTAAACTGTCAAGAAGCATTTCAGTTCTAAACAAAGTGAAACATATTCTGGACCACAACTCACTCCGCATTCTTTACTGCTCACTGGTTTTACCATATTTACAGTACTGTGCAGAGGTATGGGGTAATACTTATAAAGGTACAACACAATCACTATCAGTAATGCAGAAAAGAGCTATAAGAATTATTCATAATACTGGCTATAGAGATCATACAAATCCACTATTTTTACAATCCAAATTCTTAAAATTCACAGACTTGGTTCGTTTTCAAACAGTACAAATTGTGTATAAAGCAATAAACAATTTACTTCCAGCAAATATTAAAAATATGTTTTTTAACAGATCAGGGGATTACAGTCTGAGGGGGAAATTTAATTTAAAGCATCAGTGGGCACGAACAACATTAAAAGGTTTCTGTATTTCTGTCTGTGGGGTGAGGATGTGGAACAGATTGGGAGTGGGGCTCAAGCAATGTCCAAGCATGAACCAGTTCAAACAGCGGTACAAAAATATGTTTTTTTCTAGGTATAGGGAGGAGGAAGGGTAATGAGGGTTAGGGTGTTTTTGTTTTTTGCTTTGGCTTGTAAATATATAGTATTTTGTATGTAAGTAGGTATGTGTAGGTGTATATTTATGTTTGTGTATATATATGTGTATATATGTATATGTGTATATATGTGTATGTATATGTGTATGTATGTTGATGTGTGTATGTATATATGTATGTGTATGTGTATATCAATCAATCAATCAATCAATTTTTTTTTTATATAGCGCCAAATCACAACAAACAGTTGCCCCAAGGCGCTTTATATTGTAAGGCAAGGCCATACAATAATGATGTAAAACCCCAACGGTCAAAACGACCCCCTGTGAGCAAGCACTTGGCTACAGTGGGAAGGAAAAACTCCCTTTTAACAGGAAGAAACCTCCAGCAGAACCAGGCTCAGGGAGGGGCAGTCTTCTGCTGGGACTGGTTGGGGCTGAGGGAGAGAACCAGGAAAAAGACATGCTGTGGAGGGGAGCAGAGATCGATCACTAATGATTAAATGCAGAGTGGTGCATACAGAGCAAAAAGAGAAAGAAACAGTGCATCATGGGAACCCCCCAGCAGTCTACGTCTATAGCAGCATAACTAAGGGATGGTTCAGGGTCACCTGATCCAGCCCTAACTATAAGCTTTAGCAAAAAGGAAAGTTTTAAGCCTAATCTTAAAAGTAGAGAGGGTGTCTGTCTCCCTGATCTGAATTGGGAGCTGGTTCCACAGGAGAGGAGCCTGAAAGCTGAAGGCTCTGCCTCCCATTCTACTCTTACAAACCCTAGGAACTACAAGTAAGCCTGCAGTCTGAGAGCGAAGCGCTCTATTGGGGTGATATGGTACTACGAGGTCCCTAAGATAAGATGGGACCTGATTATTCAAAACCTTATAAGTAAGAAGAAGAATTTTAAATTCTATTCTAGAATTAACAGGAAGCCAATGAAGAGAGGCCAATATGGGTGAGATATGCTCTCTCCTTCTAGTCCCCGTCAGCACTCTAGCTGCAGCATTTTGAATTAACTGAAGGCTTTTTAGGGAACTTTTAGGACAACCTGATAATAATGAATTGCAATAGTCCAGCCTAGAGGAAATAAATGCATGAATTAGTTTTTCAGCATCACTCTGAGACAAGACCTTTCTGATTTTAGAGATATTGCGTAAATGCAAAAAAGCAGTCCTACATATTTGTTTAATATGCGCTTTGAATGACATATCCTGATCAAAAATGACTCCAAGATTTCTCACAGTATTACTAGAGGTCAGGGTAATGCCATCCAGAGTAAGGATCTGGTTAGACACCATGTTTCTAAGATTTGTGGGGCCAAGAACAATAACTTCAGTTTTATCTGAGTTTAAAAGCAGGAAATTAGAGGTCATCCATGTCTTTATGTCTGTAAGACAATCCTGCAGTTTAGCTAATTGGTGTGTGTCCTCTGGCTTCATGGATAGATAAAGCTGGGTATCATCTGCGTAACAATGAAAATTTAAGCAATACCGTCTAATAATACTGCCTAAGGGAAGCATATATAAAGTGAATAAAATTGGTCCTAGCACAGAACCTTGTGGAACTCCATAATTAACTTTAGTCTGTGAAGAAGATTCCCCATTTACATGAACAAATTGTAATCTATTAGACAAATATGATTCAAACCACCGCAGCGCAGTGCCTTTAATACCTATGGCATGCTCTAATCTCTGTAATAAAATTTTATGGTCAACAGTATCAAAAGCAGCACTGAGGTCTAACAGAACAAGCACAGAGATAAGTCCACTGTCCGAGGCCATAAGAAGATCATTTGTAACCTTCACTAATGCTGTTTCTGTACTATGATGAATTCTAAAACCTGACTGAAACTCTTCAAATAGACCATTCCTCTGCAGATGATCAGTTAGCTGTTTTACAACTACCCTTTCAAGAATTTTTGAGAGAAAAGGAAGGTTGGAGATTGGCCTATAATTAGCTAAGATAGCTGGGTCAAGTGATGGCTTTTTAAGTAATGGTTTAATTACTGCCACCTTAAAAGCCTGTGGTACATAGCCAACTAACAAAGATAGATTGATCATATTTAAGATCGAAGCATTAAATAATGGTAGGGCTTCCTTGAGCAGCCTGGTAGGAATGGGGTCTAATAAACATGTTGATGGTTTGGATGAAGTAACTAATGAAAATAACTCAGACAGAACAATCGGAGAGAAAGAGTCTAACCAAATACCGGCATCACTGAAAGCAGCCAAAGATAACGATACGTCTTTGGGATGGTTATGAGTAATTTTTTCTCTAATAGTTAAAATTTTGTTAGCAAAGAAAGTCATGAACTCATTACTAGTTAAAGATAGTGGAATACTCAGCTCAATAGAGCTCTGACTCTTTGTCAGCCTGGCTACAGTGCTGAAAAGAAACCTGGGGTTGTTCTTATTTTCTTCAATTAGTGATGAGTAGAAAGATGTCCTAGCTTTACGGAGGGCTTTTTTATAGAGCAACAGACTCTTTTTCCAGGCTAAGTGAAGATCTTCTAAATTAGTGAGACGCCATTTCCTCTCCAACTTACGGGTTATCTGCTTTAAGCTACGAGTTTGAGAGTTATACCATGGAGTCAGACACTTCTGATTTAAAGCTCTCTTTTTCAGAGGAGCTACAGCATCCAAAGTTGTCTTCAATGAGGATGTAAAACTATTGACGAGATACTCTATCTCCCTTACAGAGTTTAGGTAGCTACTCTGCACTGTGTTGTTATATGGCATTAGAGAACATAAAGAAGGAATCATATCCTTAAACCTAGTTACAGCGCTTTCTGAAAGACTTCTAGTGTAATGAAACTTATTCCCTACTGCTGGGTAGTCCATCAGAGTAAATGTAAATGTTATTAAAAAATGATCAGACAGAAGGGAGTTTTCAGGGAATACTGTTAAGTCTTCTATTTCCATACCATAAGTCAGAACAAGATCTAAGATATGATTAAAGTGGTGGGTGGACTCATTTACTTTTTGAGCAAAGCCAATAGAGTCTAATAATAGATTAAATGCAGTGTTGAGGCTGTCATTCTCAGCATCTGTGTGGATGTTAAAATCGCCCACTATAATTATCTTATCTGAGCTAAGCACTAAGTCAGACAAAAGGTCTGAAAATTCACAGAGAAACTCACAGTAACGACCAGGTGGACGATAGATAATAACAAATAAAACTGGTTTTTGGGACTTCCAATTTGGATGGACAAGACTAAGAGACAAGCTTTCAAATGAATTAAAGCTCTGTCTGGGTTTTTGATTAATTAATAAGCTGGAATGGAAGATTGCTGCTAATCCTCCGCCCCGGCCCGTGCTACGAGCATTCTGACAGTTAGTGTGACTCGGGGGTGTTGACTCATTTAAACTAACATATTCATCCTGCTGTAACCAGGTTTCTGTTAGGCAGAATAAATCAATATGTTGATCAATTATTATATCATTTACCAACAGGGACTTAGAAGAGAGAGACCTAATGTTTAATAGACCACATTTAACTGTTTTAGTCTGTGGTGCAGTAGAAGGTGCTATATTATTTTTTCTTTTTGAATTTTTATGCTTAAATAGATTTTTGCTGGTTATTGGTAGTCTGGGAGCAGGCACCGTCTCTACGGGGATGGGGTAATGAGGGGATGGCAGGGGGAGAGAAGCTGCAGAGAGGTGTGTAAGACTACAACTCTGCTTCCTGGTCCCAACCCTGGATAGTCACGGTTTGGAGGATTTAAGAAAATTAGCCAGATTTCTAGAAATGAGAGCTGCTCCATCCAAAGTGGGATGGATGCCGTCTCTCCTAACAAGACCAGGTTTTCCCCAGAAGCTTTGCCAATTATCTATGAAGCCCACCTCATTTTTTAATATATGTATATATATATTGATATCGGTTTAGGTGTGTAGGAATCTATGTGTATATGTGGCAAAGGGTATTACTGGTTGTGGGGAAGAAGGGGTAGGGATAAATAAGCTGATGCTTCACCCTACCCCTTTTCGGACATGTTGGGTACACAGTAGGAACTTTTTTGTTGTTGTCTTTACTGATCTATCTTGTAATTGTTGTTGTATCAAATGTTCGAAATAAACAGTTTTCATTCATTCATTCATTCATTCATTCACAATATTTAGTATTAATTCATGTTTGAGCCTCCATAATTTCAGCCCTGACATTGATTCGTTGGATCAACTTGGGCATTCCCAAATGATTTCATTCTCTAACAGACCGTGTGGACAAACAGAGGAGAAATCAGTGCCAGGGGCCCTTGGGTTCTTTGAGAGAAAAGGTGCTTTATCTGGATATGAAAGTATCCCACCTTTGCTGCATGCAACACTGTGCTGTCCCCTGATTTGTGGTTTACATTCGTACACAACACTAACAAGCTCCTTGTGCCCGAGGCAAGTTAACATTTGAGAGAGATCGCTGCAGCTTTCAAAATTATAAGGGTCATTAAAAATTTACGCATTATTGACTGTATTTAAAACATCTTTTCCACTGACTGTAAAGAGCACTTAAATTTAAGAGGTGCTGTTCTGCACAGGCCATAAAGTTGTTATAGATAGCCTGAAGGAGGTGTGTAGTAGAGAGTTTTCACTTGGCGAATATGAATAAAGTCTACAGAGGTGATAATGCTGTTATGTTTACTTAAGCAATCAGCAAGTCTTGAAAGAACATTTATAGATCAGTGTATGACCCCCCCACCCCACCTCTCAAAGCCCCCAGAAATATTTATAGCTGTACATATGCAGAAAGGATGTCAGATAAATAGACGCTCTGCTGTCTGACTTGCCCACAGTACCGTCCTTATGTGTCAGTGCATTATGGATGGAAATACAGTGAAAAGAAGCCTCTCTCACTGTGGAATGAATTTTAATGTTAATACAAAAACATCAGCCTGTGATCTCAGCAGGCATCAGGAGGGGGTGCGAGTCGCTTCGAGGTGCAATTTATTCCAACCTCAGTGCCTCGTGTACTTGAAAGTGGGCTTCAAAAGAACTGAGGATTACCGGTAAGAGCCACAGAGGCCCACACGGCCTCGCCATCTCTCCAACACATCAAAGACTATTGACCGCCGACTTCTCAAATAAGGACGATTCACAAAACTCCACCGCTCAGTACTTCTCAGATTTGAGTTAACGGATCTCTGTTTTAATGTTCGCATTGGACTGAGAGGCCGTGTGAGCAGGAGCTCTATTTTCACTCCAACTGTTGGCATCGCCTCTCTGGCCAGTTGTGGCATTTAGGTGTTTAGAACTCGGCACCGCATGGCAAGGCAGCGTACTTCAAGCTGGCATACTCCCAGCGTCGTCTATGCCAAGCCTCCTTCTCCACAACACTGCCACACCAAAGAGGTCTCTCTTGTTTATTTACAATTTGCTGTGGAAATCCACAGCGATAAATAATTGAGCTGTTTGATCTGGACGGGGTACAAAGGCTCGCTGTCTTCTCTCCAGGCCTGAGAGGGAGGAAGAGCGAAAGCAGCATGAGCGGTGTGTGCTGGAGATCTTAGAGATCTCCAGCCTTCCTCTGCAGCTGTCGCTACGTCTCCGGGCTAAAGCTCTTCCTCTTTGTGTGCACAGTGCCACACTGCTGTCACTGCAGTCAGAGCCTCATGGGACATGCCAAATGTAACAGGAGTTTGCACTCATGTTCTTGATCCTGCATAGTTACCTTGCGTTTGGTGCCTTGTTGCAAATTTCAAAGGTGTCATCAACTGTCTTTGTTGTCATTGATTCAGCACAATAACACTGATCAAAGGCTCATTTACACCGCAGGTGACTAATTTGCCTGAAATAGTTGCAACTTAACAATATTCCCTGCAATTAGCAGGACAAGCATTGGCATAAAAAAGTGACTCACTCCTCAGAAACTATTGCACGTTCAGTTTTCAAATCTTGGGTTCTGATAGATACACCCAAAGGCCAACAAATCTCATATTCTCAGCCACATTGCCATCTTTTAATGTAATGATTTGCAGTTAATCTTTTATAAATTCATTTAAATAGGGATGCTTGCAGAGTGGGACATGTCTGGCCTTGTTCAGGCAGACACATGTAAAGCAAGCCTTTGTATCCCCCCTCTTGGACTGTTGACTTGTAATCACTCAGTGGAAAGCAGCACCAGCCAGATGTTGCTTTGTTCAGACTGCCAGTTCAAATCAGATTGATTGCATATCTGATTCAAATCTGATCTCACTGATTGACTGGCAATATTACGTGTCCATGCGCCAATCCTCATTTCTTGTCTTATCCACATTGGTTGCTATAGTAATGATGTAGTGTCCACCAGGACATGTGGGAGGAGTTTTGAATGGCATTTTTGAAAGCTACGGGACTATCACCTTAATCTCTCCCTCTACTTTCCCCTACCACAGCAGTACCAGAACCGCTCAAACCATCAAGATTGACTAACCCAAATGGCATCTGTGTATTATTAAGCCTGAAATACACTGCAAGCATTGTGTCAGACATGCACAACATGTGGCTATAGCAGCTGAAGGCAGGTGCTGCATTGCTGCTTTCCAGAACATTTGTGTTTGATGTGACTTTTGGTTCACATAAGCGATATAAAAAATTTCTATGACTGTTTTTGGACATAATTTTGCAGGTTAGCGTGTGTGTGTGTTATACTGGCACATTTTGCTGAACAATGGCTGTCAGCACCTCTCTGTAAACACACCTCATGTCAAGCACTTTGTTTTCTATTTTGGAGCGAGCAGTGAGAAAATTCATTAGAATGTGGTGAAAACAGTCTCAGGTGGGGAGAGAGTGAAGGCATGCTATCTTTTACAGCTCTAAACATGTAAAGCTCCCCCAGCTCAGCTTTAGAAAAAGTCACAGATATAACAAAACACACCCAGACAGATGAAAACACATTTGGAAAACTGTGATCTGAGTCGCATTTGAGTGATCTGAGTCGGATCTCATGTGACTTCTGTTTAGATTTGCATGCTTGAATGAGATTCAAATTGGATATTGAATCTAATCTAAAGATATGGAAATTGGATATAACTTTGGGCTTCTGTTCAAAGTTATTACAACAAATTCACAGTTGAAAAAGTTGTACTTTCTCGAATTGTCGGTGTAACAGGATCCTAAGAGTACACTGGTTCAAACAACAAATGGAATATAAATCACATCCATAGCTGAATTCTGCTGTGATGATGTTACCTTGCTGGGATGGGTTGCTTGTCATTGGCAGCTGTGTTGATCTGTCCAGGAGAACACCCTGGCTGGACAACATCTCCCATCCGATACCATATTCCCATATTGTTTACTTCACTGTATTTACATGAAGAGAAATAGAGAGACTATGACACCAGTTAAGCAACCAGTCTTATTTATTACAAGCTAAACATTCTGGCTTTGTGAAACATACCTAAAGCAACCTAAATTAAATTACTGTAATTAGTGTCATATTTTGTCCAGCAGTCAGTCTGCTCTGTGTAAGCCTGATCCCGTCAGATCTCAGAAGCTAAGCAATGTGGTATGGGGCCATTATTGTTGCAAAAGTATTTGCAAATGTGTATTTCAGTTTGTGTGTGTGTGTAACCAGATCCACAAATATGTTAAAAAAAAATCTGTGTGTGTGTACTTCGATTCATGTGTATCTAACCAGATCCACAAATGTCAATAAATAAATAAATAAATAAAACTCTGTGTATATAACCAGATCCACAAATGTCTAAAAAAAAAAAAAAAAAAAAAAACTGTGTATGTAACCAGATTCACAAATGTCTAAAAAAAACTGTGTGTATGTAACCAGATCCACAAATGTGTTAAAAATAAATAAATAAATAATAATAATAATAATAATAATAATAATAATAATAATAATCTGTGTGTAACCAGACCCACAAATGTGTAAAAACATTTTTCCATTTCCCCAGGTCCTTTCTCTGACATTCAACCCCCTTAGGTTTCATTAAAATGGCAATGGACTGAAGCTCCAGTGTGATCTCACTGGCCAGTGCAGATTTGTAATTATTCACTGAATATCAAATTCAGTCAATCATCCACAATGTATAACTGCTTCAATTTAGCCAACTGCAATGTTCCTGTCTTCTGCTTTAAATGTTCTTTCTGGTTTTAATTGGCCATAATATGGCTTCAAATCAGAAAAAAACAACAAAAAAACTTTGGATGGTATGGAAAATGCAAATAAAAAAAGAAGAAAATCACATTACATTTACTGTGAATTCTCTTTCATTTCTGACAGGATGAAACAATGTGTTGTCTGGTCAACTTCAATTCACTTGTTCATGTACATCCATCCCTGCATTTATGGGCACTGACATGTTCCCTAAAAGCTGGGTTGCTAAAGTATTTATGACTTTGTAATGTTGCCATTCCTACTCATAATACTTAAAATAAGTCAGTGGTGGGCACAGTTCAGCTAATCCGATAACAGATAATTACCAAAGCTAATGTTTTTCCTGGTGGATTAGCTTTTCAGATAGTTTTAAAACCATCATCGGACCAATTATCTTCGGATAAATTTAGTTACGCTATCTTTCAGTCCAATTACTTTTTTTTTTTTTGCTTGTAACATGAGCAAAGTTTAATGGTAAAAACGTTTGTAAACCCTAAAATTAAACATTTTAGTCTCTGTTGTGTGTTTGTAGCAGACTAGCTGCCTGTCGCTTGCTGATGACGTCATCATTAAGCGCAAAATGTGATTGGCCGGTCGATTGGTTGGTAGTGTAGTTCAGGTTCACTTTGGACGTTACAGTGAGTGAGTCCGCTCAACACAAAAACAAAATGGACTAATTTTAACATTATTTTATTTTATATCTTTGTGGCTGTAATTTGATCTCCAAGACTCAGTGGAAGAGAGGAGCTCTCTCAGTGCAGCTGTGTGTACAGGGGGACTTTTCTTCATGTTTACACACTGTTTTGGATTTTAAAAAGGACGCTTTATTTTGATTATTTATTCAGATGAATCACACTGAAACTAACAGGTAAGAATTTATATTTACGTGTATTTTACTCTGCCAATCAATGCATTAATGGACATATTTTGGTTGTTTAAGCTGCAGAGTTCAAAGCGTGTGAAAAAAGCAGCAGCTTTTTAGTTCGTAAATGACGTGTATCTAATACCGAGATAAACTGTGACTTCTAATACTGTGTTTTACTGCTTTTGAATTATGATGACAGTGTTTGGGGTTTTATTTTATTTTTTATTCATTCATTTTTTTGTGTGTTGTTATGTGTTTGTGATCCTTGAATTTACCCAGAAGCAAAAAATGAAAGTGAAACTGTTCTGTCAAAAGCCGACAGTGTAATCTGATGTGGCTGCATCTGAATCAATACTAAAAGTTATCGGTTATCTGTAATAAGGATACATTTTTTAGGAGTTTATCAGTTTAGCATCATAAAACATAACTTTTCAGTTATCGGATTAATGGTTATCGAAGCTAACGTTTTGGTTCGCTGTGCCCATCAATGACAGACGTTTTGACCTTGAGGATACCAAACATTGAAATGTTTCAGGTATTATTTTGTTGTTGCTACATTTTTACTTTGGAACATCTCCACAATTTTTCTACATGGGAAAGGTCAAAACTCCAGGCAGGCCAGCCCTGAATCCGTATCCACTTCTTCTGCAGAATGTGGTCTGTGTACACCACCTATCACCCTATTACTGCTGGGATAGGCTCCAATGTCCCCATGACCTGTACCTGTAAGCAGTAAGCAGGTATACAAAATTTATGAAAATAAGTTAACTCCATGAAATATATTGGGTTGATGCTGTCTGCAATAAAACAAGTAAATGTAGGAACCATTACTTTTTTGAAATTACATTTTCCACAGTGTCACAACTTTTTTTGTGATTTGGAAATGTAGACATACAATGTTGTGTATGTATTGTAGTCATCCAGAAAAAAAACAATCTAGTACCCAATCTTGGCATGCTACAGTGTGTAATCAGCATTGCAGAACATGTAAAATTTGTGACATTGTGATCCACAAAAGTAAATAATCTGTGAGAATTGGTGGCACTACTTATGCATTTTTTACTTTCATTTTACAAACGGCTTTGGTTTTTATTTCATTATTGCATCTGGAAATACGCTGTTTCTTCTTAATTGTGGATTTGGTTGCACAGTCACTTTGATGCCAGGTTACATTTAAAGGCAAAAAGTAAAATACAATACAGGTTGTTGTCTTTCTTGGAGCCGAGTGATTTCATTAACAAGTGAGAGCAGCGAAGTGCAGACATCAGTTGATCTGCATATGTGTGTACGTGTGTGTTCATAGAGTCTCTGTACACTGTAAGTTTTACGCCGGATGCCCTTCCTGATGCAACTCCACATTACATGGAGAAATGTGACAGGGGTGGGATTTGAACCCGGAACCTTCTGAACTGAAACCAAGCGCATTAACCACTTGGCCACCACCCCTGCACTGACCTCTTTAAATCTCCTCTGATAATAAAGAAACATTCAGAATCTCATGAAAACCATGCCTTACTCTTCAGGAAAAGACAATTTTCATATGTTAACAGTTAACTTTGTAGTAACATTTTAACTTTGTAGTAATGTGTTGTTACTTTATAACCACAGACATTTGTGCATATATTGCACAGAGTACCACTGTGAGCACTGCTGTTGTGGGCAATCAGGCGCTATCACCTCATTTTTGTAATGTGAACATCAATCAGGGCTGAAAATTGGCAACGGAAGATGAGCCTTAATCAGGCTTTTACAATCATCTTTTTATTGACTGGTCAAATATTTAGCAATGTATATTGTACATTTGTAAATATTGTATATTTCGCAGCTCATCACTAATAAAAAAAAAATGAATAAAAAATAAGACGAATGAGTTGAAAAACAAATAAAAAAGTGAAACATTATTGTGTCCAGGCCCAAACAGCTCACCCGATACAGATGTAGTTAACAAGATGGTACTTGGTCTTTGCGATGATCTGAATGTCATATACAGCTGTTTGTGTGGCTTCACGGGGGCTGATCTTCAAACAAAGCCTCCTCTTCCTCATGGCGATTTCCACTGTTCAATCAGACACACACGAGCTCATCAGACTGGGAGTGCAATCAGGCTACAGAATTTCAACCCTCCACATGCAGAAATATTGAGTATGCATTGTTCACTTTATTTGCTCATCACCAACCTCAGAAAAGAGAATGGGTGAACATCGCTTTTACAGAGGAAAATAAGTGGGCAGCAGAAGGCCGCAAAATCCACTTGCATTATTATCATTTTAATCATTTTAGTAAGCAAAACGACAAAGGCAAGTGAATCCTCCATCACCTATAGCGCACCACAGGGATTTAAAGTGGATACGCCAGATAGAAACTCATACATCATGTCACATGTATACATTAAACATGGAATCACATAAAGTAATAAAACATTAAATTGCACCATAAGCAAAGAAAACAAAATCTCTTTCTTCATTCTGCCCCCCACACCCCCCAAAAAAACAAAACAAAAAAAACATTGCCATGTTTCCCTATATTGCATCTGGGCCTTGCTCATTTATTTCCCCGGCAACACGAGAAAGTGCAGTGTAAATGCAATGATAATAAAAATAATAAACAAGCTGTCCTCACTACCCACACCAAAATATTATTACATTTCCAAGGCATGGATAGTGAGGGGGGGAAATACATAGCACTCAAAAAGCACTAAAGCATTGGGGAATGCATTTCATTAATATTAGATAACCCCCATCCACTCGTCCTCTCCCCAAATAAATACATAAATAAATAAGCCCCTCATAAAGAAAAGCACAGCTCCAGCTGAGATAAACAATGACTCATGATTCTCTCCTCTCGTACCTCCAGGGCAAAATGTTTATTTTATTCCCACAGTCCACCATAAATTAAACTAACCTGCACCCATAAAACATTCACTATCTTGAGCAAAGCTGTCCCCGAAGACCTCGGCAGGAGGCGGCCGGTGAGCGAAAACAAGAAGAAGAGGGCGAGGGTGTGTGTGGTCGGGGCCGAATCTGTACTTACGCATGTCCATAGTTTGGTTGACAGGTGTGAAGCCCTCTGGCACCTTGTCCTTAATGTCGATCACCTTCATGTCTGCAACCACATCAGGTCCCTGGTGCACAAACACAAGCCAGAGTAAAGGCCCCTTCACACATAACACGAAAGACGCAGAAACCGGAAAAAAATCTGCGAATCAAACACGAAATAAGGAACCACGAACCAGCCACCTGCTGTCGTGAGGGACGCATGGTGGCACAGGCGTGCACAACACATTGGTAATGGTTTTGTGCATGCTCGTGCGAATGCACAAACACAGTGCGAACAGCTGGAACGTGTTGCACCACATCATGCCGCTGATGTGGAAAAAATTAAATAAAAACAAGCTGTATAATTAGTGAAAATCACTTTGTTGATATCAATAATAAATAAAAGGGGACGCAATACAGAACCTTGCGGTTAAATAACCCTCGTTAAATAAAAAAAAAATGCCACGCGCAGGATTCGAACCTGCAATTTACAAAAGCTCTGATTACCAGACAGAAACTTTGCCACTACGCTACAAGTACTGTCTTATAACGCAGTGTAAAATGCCTAATATCAACAAGGAGATAAACATATTTTTTTTTAAAAAGAGAAAAAAGTGTCATAATAACTGACAAAACAGCATTTCTTACGACGTATTTTTATGTGTGTTGTAATCAAACATCTTGCATGCACTGTCACGTCCAGCTGTCAGTCAGTCGGCGGTCAGCTGACGTGCTACTGTCCACAGCAAAGCGATCACCCGGGAATAAGTTTACGCCTTTGTCACCCTTATTTGTTTGATTTAATTTCCACTCTTTTTGTCTGTCATCTAAACTGCAATTTACGTGGTGGAAGTGAAATCAGCCGGCCAGGCGGCTTCACACCATGCCGCTCGCTCAGACGCTGGCAGGTCCTCATGACGGCATGAGCGCCCACACACACATGTACATTGCATGTTCTCCAGCTGAGATGCAGCACAGAGCAGTTAGCTAGTCCTGCACTGGACTCCAGGACCTTCAGCCACAGCTGACGATGTTGGATTCATGGTGTGTGTGTGTGTGTTGGTGGTGGTGGGGGGACAACACACACCACAAGCCATTTGCGTTGGTGGTGCGAACGACGACGACACACTTCACATGCCATGTGTGTGTGTGGGGGGGGGGGGGAGGGGTTCGGCACAGTCACACCCATGTGAGTTACTAGGTGGTGCCACACTCATGTTGCACTAAGACACTTGGTCGAATGTGATCGCCTGCTCTCTGCTATTGTATGAGGTGTGCGAATCGCCCCACCTTTTACAGTGTAAATGCCTGGCGAGCGGTGTTAGATGTTCGTGTGTGGCACCTGGAATTTGGCTGATGTGCTGAGAGGGAGATCGAATGAGCATGCACAGGGCATTTGCTGTCTTTTGGCCACTTGTGTGTGCAAATGTTGTGGCGACAGATGTACGAGGTGATGAGGTGGCTCCATTTTTTCACAAATAGCATGCAATTCCTCCTTCGTGCGCTAGTCGGCTTCAATTGTGTTATGTGTGAAAGAGCCTTAACATACGTACAGTGGTGGTCACAGTTTTGCAAATCCGCTATCCGCTAATTAGTGAAGCTAACGTTTTCATTAGCAGATTACTTTTTCACCTAACTTTGAAAACCATCATCAGACTAATTAGCTTCCACTAAGTTTTGTTCTGCTAACTTGCAGCCTGCTAACATTTTTTCTAATAAAGTGAGTAACATTTAACAGCCAAAAATCTTTGTAAACCCTAAAATCATTTTTCAGCTAACTTTGAAAACCATCATCAGACCAATTAGCTTCCACTAAATTTTGTTCTGCTAACTTTCAGCCCGCTAACTTTTTTTTTTTTTTTTGATAAATTGAGTAACATTTTACAGCCAAAAATCTTTGTAAACTCTAAAATCATACATGTTAGTTCCTGTTTATGAACAGGAAGTGATGTGTTTATTAATTCAATACAGGTGAGCTGTTAATTCCATGAATATTCATAAATATAATGTACAGATAAACTGTGACTATTAATACAGCAATTTACTGCTTTTGATAAAGATGATAACAGTGATGATTACAGGGGTTTTATTTTTTGTTTATTTTTCATGCATTCATTTTGTGATATGTTTACGAATGCAACACGGGTGAGCCGTTCCTGTAACACTTCATAAATATAACACAGAGATAAACTGTACTATTAATACTGTGATTTACTGCTTTTTATAAAGATGATGACCATGTTTGGGATTTTATTCAGTTTTTGTGCATTTGTTTTGTGTTTGTGAATTTAGCTACAGGTGCGTCATAGCTCTGTTAACAGTATTTAGATGTATAATATAGAGATAAACTTACTTCTAATACTTTGATTTACTGTTTGGCATTTTATTTTTTATTTATTTATTTTTCATGCATTCGTTTTGTGCTCGTGATCCTGAGCACTGATCTTTATATAATACTTGATCGCTCATTGGCCAATATTTTTGAAGCAAACCGACTGCCATATTCCCACTCCAATGGCCCGCTCCTGGAAGCTGTTTTCTATTGATCTTTAATGAGGCACACGCAACTTTATTCTTTGTAATTTTGTTAAAAAACCCTTCCTGTTAACCCTTCCTTGTTAAAAAAAATACCTTCCTGTGCAGCTATAAACTGCAGAAATTGCCAGTTCAAAGTGGATGAACATTTCACCCGTGAGTATTACTGAAATGGGAAGTATTGAACAATAATTTGAAGAGTTCTATCCCTTGTTCCAGCATATAGGCAAATATAATAATAATAATAATAATAATAATAATAATAATAATAAGTAGCTTATTAACTCAACATGTGTAGCCACATGTGTTTTGTGTTGGACAAACTATTTTAAGACATTTATTAGGTCGACTTGTGCATAGTTTTGGAGCTTTAGACGTTGTTGCTAGAAGCTTCATTACTTATATTAGGCTGAAGTTCATATATATATATATATATATATATATATATATATATATATATATATATATATATATATATAAACTTCACTGACCCCTACCTTTCTACAGCTACCACCCTGAGATTGCTATCATACATTTTTGTGTAGGCCATGATACACTGAGGCTGGATTCTAAGTGTTGTTTAGTCACCTTAAGTGGTACCGAAAACCTGCTTGGCCCATTGACTAATGTGTGGTCCGCATAAGTTGGGAAAGGCAAGATGGCCACCAGTTTGCTTCAACAGATTGTACAGAGTGTGTGGGCCAGTGAGCGAGCCAGTAATATATACAGATCAGTGATCCTGGGAATGTGCGGCTTATGTGATTTGGCATTTGAATTTACCCAGCAGCCCCTGTGGCGCTTAAACTCAAAACTAGCTTATTGGTAGCCAACAGTGTAATCCGATGTGGCCGTGACCGAGTCAATACTAAAAGTTAGCAGTCAGCGGTAACTTTTTTTTTTTCTGTTCGTCGGTTTAGCATTACAACAGTTAACTTTTCAGTTAGCTGTGCTCACCACTGCATCTGCAAAATAAATAAATCAAAATAAACAAATCCAATGTGCACACACACACACACACACTACATATATATATATATATATATATATATATATATATATATATATATATATATATATAAAATAGATTCAGTGATTTCCTAAATGTTTGGAACCTCTCTAAAGAGAGGGGCTGACAAAACAGTGGATGTAATTTCTCTCTTTTTTCTTCTCCCTTCCCTTTCTTTCCAGCAAGCAAATGCCTCTGTGAACTTGTAATCATTCTCAACCTTTAGTGAGAAGCTGCGTGATGATTGGAGACAGAGCAGGCAGCCTGATCAACAGAACAGGACTGGTTAAAAACAATCACTGACTGTGTAGTTGACATTTTCAAGCATGACTCCTCCCTGCCTCCCATCACATTTTCATTTTTTGCCATAATAAATTGCAATAATACACAGCGGCGGCTCAGAGTGCGGTGAGCGAGGCGTGACTTGATGCGTCCGAAATAGGCTGGATTCCACTGCTACTGCTGCCCAACAGTCATTACCATTAGAGACATTTTTTATTCATAGTTTTTATACTGACTTAAGAAGGAATATGGATGAATGTTATTACTATGCATGAAGGCACTTTCTTTTTTTTTCTTTTTTTTTTGTATTTCCCCTTTTTGCTGTAGAGGTTTTTTCCTCCCATCAGCAGGTGACAAAAGGGCTATCTACCTCCAGCCCAGAGTATGATAAATCACAAACTATTTACTTCCCCTCATACAATTCAGGGACTAATTTTGCAGAATCTGTTTTTGTCATAAACAATTACAGTGTAAGCTCCACTGACTGGCAGACAAAATAGGCTTTGTTGATGGCTCTGTCATGTTTTATTTGTGTCAAAATCTTTAAAACAATGTGGACACATTTAAGACTAGAAGCACTCAGAGAGTGCAAACCTCCGCCAAAGCCATGGGGTCACTGACGCCATAACATCTACACACCGTGGAATCACTGATCCTAAAAAAGTCTAACAATGATGTTTGCTCATTAGTAAAAAAGTTTCATCTGCTGTGACTGGATAGCATGTATCCTTAGCACTTGGCATCACAGTTTATTGCAACTTGCACCTTTCTCAGAAGCTACTGTCATCTGAGCACTGATATTGATATTGCATGTGCTTATAGACAAAAACAAATAAGAGACAAAATTCAGTTTATATATGAATTTTTTAACATTTATGAAACACTTCTCTAAACAAGGCCATAGGATCACTGATCCTAAAGAGATTCCCTCCTTGGCACAGTGATCTATTTCTTTTTGTCTCTTTCTCTAAAATTGTATATAATAATCATTAGATTATTAATATATAAACAAAAACAAATTTAAGAAATATTATAATTTGAAAACAAATGCACCGGAACGTGATGACAGCTGCAACTGCTTAATGCTAACTTTTAACATTGAAAATGCCATAGACATGCTAACGCATTAGCATCGAGATCCAGATCGTGATCCGGATCACCACTAAAATTTAATTACTTGTTCCTCTTGTCATTTCCAACCACTCCACAAAATTTCATCAAAATCCGTTCAAACCTTTTTGAGTTATCCTGCTGACAGACAGACAAACAAACAAACAAATGCAACCGAAAACATAACCTCCTTGGCGGAGGTAATAATACACCACATCCAGATGAAGACTGCTTGAATGCTGCTGTATGATTAAACTAATGTGAGGATGTCTGGTATGACCACCATTTGTCTCATGCAGTGCAACACATCTCCTTTGCATCATCCGTGAAGAGAACACCTCTCCAATGTGCCAAATACCAGCGAATGTGAGCATTTGCCCACTCAAGTCGGTTACGACAAGGAACTGGAGTCAGGTCGAGACTCTGATGAGGACGATGAGCATGCAGATGAGCTTCCCTGAGACGGTTTCTGACAGTTTGTGCAGAAATTCTTTGGTTATGCAAACCGATTGTTTCAGCAGCTGTCCAAGTGGCTGGTCTCAGACGATCTTGGAGGTGAACATGCTGGATGTGGAGGTCCTGGGCTGGTGTGGTTACACGTGGTCTGCGGTTGTGAGGCTGGTTGGATGTACTGCCAAATTCTCTGAAACGACTTTGGAGACGGCTTATGGTAGAGAAATGAACATTCAATACACGAGCAACAACTCTGGTTGACATTCCTGCTGTCAGCATGCCAACTGCACGCTCCCTCAAATCTTGCGACATCTGTGGCATTGTGCTGTGTGATAAAACTGCACCTTTCAGAGTGGCATTTTATTGTGGGCAGTCTAAGGCACACCTGTGCACTAATCATGGTGTCTAATTGGTATGGCACACCTGTGAGGTGGGATGGATTATCTCAGGAAAGGAGAAGTGCTCACTATCACAGATTTAGACTGGATTGTGAACAATATTTGAGAGAAATGGTGATATTGTGTATGTGGAAAAAGTTTTAGATCTTTGAGTTCATCTCATACAAAATGGGAGCAAAACCAAAAGTGTTGCGTTTATATTTTTGTTGAGTGTGTATATATGTATATATATATATATATATATATATATATATATATACACCAACTTTGCACATTAATAATGAGATATGCCTCACAACTTTGAAACTGCTGATACCAGGCTAACTTTTGGTGTTGAGTTTGAAAATGTTGCCAGTTTTGGTGTATCTAGTGTGATCTGCCTTCCACAAAGGCCTCAAAATGATAGAAAACCCAAAATTTTACATGTCATTCATATCTTTGATTAGTTCGAAATCAAAGAAATATACTACCTATGGCTATAGAACTTTTTGTATTCCACAATGAAACAGGAAATGTCAAATGTCAAACACTTCCTGGATTAACACTTCTTGGATTGACAGAGAAGATCTTGTGGAATTTTGCAGGAACTCAGTGGCAAGTTCACACTGAAACAGGAAGTGGCAAATTTTGAGTCCACAGTGAAACAGGTAATGTCAAATGTTGAACACTTTCGGGCATGGGTGTAGCTGGGTTGCACTGGATGCCATCCAGATGTTTGACATGTCACAGCACCACACGTCTGGTTGGAAAGACCCATTTTGAAATCGGTGACACGTATTGACTGCTAAGTGTCTTTTGTATAGTAGCTGGTGCTGTGTTCTACAAAAAAGTTCTAATCCACCATTGTAGAAGAAAAATGTTTGAGCCAGTATTGAATTTGAGCACATCGTCTGAACCACAGACTCCTAGTTATATTGGTGAGTAAACTGCAGTTTCTAATGTCTAAAAATTATCTTCCTTAAACTCAAACTGATAGCAAATCGCTACAGCTTGGTATAAATTTAATTAAACATATAAAATACAGCTTCCTGATGGAGTGGTGTCGATGAGGTTTTTCTTAAAAAGAAGACCTGAAACTTCAGCTAATTTGGCCATATTCTGCAGCCCTACTGTGAAGTAGCTGAAAAGTTAGAATACAATGTTACATCAACATAAAAAAAAACAATATATATATATATATATATATATATATATATATATATATATATATATATATATATATATATATATATATATATATATTTAAAGTGGCTGGGAGTTAAGAGGGGTGTACTTGGGGGGGAGGAGTTAGGGTTAGATTTTTAGCCATGCATATGCTCCTCAGAAGCATTTACTGAAAAAAGTTTGAAGGACCTAAATTACATGGTGAGGACTCTTTTTTCCAGGCATATGAGATGCAAATAAAGAAAATGCTTAAATTGTAGGCAATTAAGAGGGCTGTTGTTGGGGGGTCTGGGAAGTGAAGCGCCTCAGAAGCAAAAGATTTTTGCCATGATTATGCTCCCAGCATATTTACTGAAAATAAAGTGTGACCTAAATGAGATGGTGAGGACTCCATGTGAGAATGCAAATAAAGACACTGAAGATGCTTAAAGTGGCAAGGGCTTAAGAGGGCCGTAGTTGGGAGGTCTGGGGTGCAAAGCCCCCAAGAAGCACAAGATTTTGCCATGCTTAAGGTGCCCTGACATTTGCACAACTTTGGTCTGCGCACTTGCATGCACTTCGGCGTGACCCCACCCGCTGTGTTCCCAGCTGGATGCCATGCTTTCTTCCGCTGGATACAAATATGGTGTTGTTATTGAGCTTCCTTCTTGTGATTATAAATAGACACATTAGCATGACACACTGGCTATTTTGTGTAGATCTGGACATCTTGGGATTAGATCACTTCATGAATATTGAGCAACACCTTGGTTGTGTCATTCGAAATGGGGAAAACCATAATAACCATATTCCCATTATGTTTAAAAATAGACAAAAATGGCAAAAATATCTATTTAGGTCATGCTGGGATTAGGTCGCTGAGCATTGGGCAATACTTGATACTTCTTGTAACCACACATTTCCCCACTTGATGTCATGTGCTGTGAAGAAACAAGCACAGACATGTACTGCTGTCAGAAAACAGCAATGCAAGGAATACCAAACTCACCTTTATTTCTGTAAACCAGGGTAAAACAATAAATAGATCACTCAAAATCAATTTACAAGGTAAGCAAGAGATGTTTTACCAACTGTTTTAACAAGGAAGGTTTTCAAACTATGTATCTATAGTATATGAGTGATTCTTTAACTACGGGCACTATTGGCCTTGTAAATGTAATTTCCACCGCACCATTGCCTTACAATATAAAGCGCCTTGGGGCAACTGTTTGTTGTGATTTGGCGCTATATACATGTGCTCTGATGTCACTGTTTATCTCCATAGAAACTACCCAAACAATCTTTCACACAAACTGTTTAAAGGGACATTACACTGTTGCGGTGGAAATTATGCCAATAGTGTGGGACAACTACATTTTGTTTAAAAAAATCACAACAGTTGTATGACATTGAATACCCCAATTATGTTTTGATTATTTTACTGATATTTTATTCAGAGATATTTTAAAACATTAGAAAAAATGTTTTTTTTTACCATTCATTTTTATCATTGAAGACCAAAAGTCTGGGTGTGGGACAAGCACAAAACGGCAATATTTGCATATAATGATGCTGAAAAAAGGTGAAAAAGTCATCATAGACTACTAGAACAAATTTCTTAACATACTTTCATTGTAAAGATAACTATAAAAGTGTGAAATTTCCCCTTTTTTTCTGTTTTTCATACAATATGACCAAAGGACATAAGTGCCCGTAGTCTAAGAATCACCCATATGGTCATTGTACATGTCAGCATATATGTTTTAAAGTTCTTCATAACAAGTGTCATTTTAAAATCTGAACAGTTAAAAATAACACATAGCAAGGATGTGCAGGAACCATGCCCGACTTGGCAAATATTGCCATAATGTGACGCAGTCAGGAGGAAAGGAAGCGTGGTCAGCCATGTCAGAATGCATCCGGATCACCTCATCCACACCTGCACGATGGCATTCAAAGCGTATGTGGACAACAGGTACATGACACAAACTGCTGTCAGACGGCCATAAAAGGCATTGCAGACTGCCCAATGTCCAAACATCTGGATGGAAAAACATGGGACAGGAGCGCTGTGGTTCTCACTTGCACATGCATGCGAGGAACACAGCGCGCATGTAGGTGTGGCGCATGTGCGCTCCATGCATACACATGGGGCTGCAATTATGACTCAGCCATGTGTCTGTGTCTGTGTGTATGTGTGTGTATGCATAACGCTGCATGACCCATTAAGCACACACAGAGCATTATTTTTTTTTATTTTGGGTGAGAGGATTTTAACCACAGGCTGCGGTTTCAGCTTCACATCCACGTCCGTGCTGTGAAACACTCCTGGACCACAGATGGAGGTGAGATTCATGTCTATTAATATTCACATTATTTACGTCACCCATGGGGAGGAATATTATCTGTACTGTAAGGTCTATGATGGATATAAAAGCCTGCAGCACTGTTCGCTGTGTGACTCATTGACCCGCAGTGGACACGGTACTTTGGGTTTGTTCTCACTGTGTTCACATCTGCTGCAGATGGATGGCAGCATGCCACATACATATCAACGATCAACGGTTCCTTTGCACTCGGGGGGGGTGAACATTATATGTGGATAAGTGGCATGTGTAGGTCATACCGGCAGGCTTTGCCATGCCCGATCCATCTCGAGATTCCCTCATACGAGCTCAAATCATTTCTGATCCTGTTTATGTTGCCTTCAGAATATGTAAATTATGGTCAGAGGGCGCTCAGACCGCCATTGGATAGGTGCCTCATCTCGACGGTGCCTGGAGAGTTTTGAACATGTGCATCACACTCAGGGCCACTGGCCAATTTTGACCAACTGTGTGGACTCTCACAGATGGCTGTCAGAGCGTTTTGGAACTGAAACCTGAGACTTTTCTGATGTGCGCTGATTCGTCATTCTGATGTCATTCTGCATGATTCTGGCTATGTGTGATGGGGGTTTTAACATCAATGGCAGATTGGAGTCTTTTGTGGTAGTTGTGGATGTGGCTTGCTGATAGTAAAGGTGCCACTGAATATGTCTTGGACTTTATTTACATTTCCCATGGGAAGGAATGGACAAATATCTGTACTGTAAGGTCTATTGTGGATATAACAGCCTGTTCAGATTTCCACACACACAGTAGGGCACGGTGCTTTTGATTTGATAGCCACTGTTCACATTCACTGTACATGACAATAATCACAATTATTATCATGATGAATCGTGCCACATACATTTCAACAGTTCCTTTGTGCTTGGGGGGGGGCATTATTATACGTGTAATGTGCAGGTCATACCGGCAGGCTTTGCCATGCAAGATCCATCTCGAGGTTCCCTTGTATATGCTCAAATTGTTTCGGATCCTGTTTTGCTGCCATTGGAATATGTAAATTGCGGTCAGATGGTCCTCAGATTGTACATGGATCGCCGTCCGAAAGGTGTCCCATCTCGATGGCGCCTGGAGGGTTCTGAACATGTGCATCACACTCGGGGCCGCCAGCCGATTTTGACCAACTGTGTGGACTTCCGCAGATGGCTGTAAGAACATTTTGGAACTTAAATCCAACAGTTTTTGGATGTGCGCCGATTCGTCATTCTGATGCCATTCTACGTGATTCTGGTTATGTGTGACGGGGGTATTAATTTCTTGTTTTAAGTGTTCACTATGCTTATTCCTAGATTTAACATCCTTGATTCAAGAATCTTGTCAAGTGAAATTATCTTGCTGCATGGCAGATAATTTCACTTGTTTGAGTACCTTTTCCCTCAGATTTAAGGTTTTTATCGTGTTTTTAGTCACCCCCTTTTTTTTTTTTACTGTGTTCTGGCAATTTGTAACTAAACTTTCGGGTCTTTTTTAAGAAAATCCTCCTCTATACCACTTTACCATGAAGCTGTATAACTGATGATACAAAATGCAAATCTTTTGCTACATCTTTTTTCTTAAAAAGAAGACCTGACAGTTCATCTACAATTTGCCAGAAGGTACATCTGAGATGCAAGCCGAGATTTGATGTTTTCGTGAAATAAAATCCTCCTCTATACCACTTCATCATGAAGCTGTATAACTGGAGATACAAAATGCAAAGCATGTACTCTGCATAATTTCTCCAAGCACAGCCACAGAAGCCTATAACTTATTGTGGGTTGTCTGGGTGTCTTGGTGGCTTTCCTCACTCTTCTCCTTCTTGCACATTCACTCAGTTTTTGAGAATTGTCTAGTCCACACAGATTTACCATAGAGTGCCATACTGTTTGTATTTCTTCATAACTAATGTAAATAAAGTCCAAGACATATACAGTGACTTGGAAATGTTTATGTATCCATCCCCTGACTTGTCTGATGAATGCTGGCAATTAAATTGATTATTTACAGGTATTATAATTTACAGGTATTACTTATGCAACCATCATCTTGGTATTTATATTTTTTTTATTAATTTATATCAAGTTGTAGTGATTTCCTTTGAGTTTGAGTTTAAGTAAGATAATTTTAGGACTTTTTATATTGAGAAGCCTGATTTACTTATTGTATTTGAAATGCCAAAAACAAATTAAAACATGTGAAATACCAGTTGGCTGAATACCTTTCCCAGCCACTGTATGCATGCTCCTGAGGAATAACCTACAGATTTAGACACCTTCATTCATGCCTGTTGTGTGTTCACAATCTGTTGATGGGAGACTGAGTAGATTGAGATTGAGTACTACAGGCTCAACCGTCTGATCCAGGTGGTAACTCTGTGCATCCATTCCACAATGGTCACCTGTCATCATGGACAAGGATGCACTCTAACCCTGTTTTCACATTTGAGTATAGATAGATAGATAGATAGATAGATAGATAGATATCATCATTTTATGGTGTTAATTCTTTGAATTATATCTGTATATATTTGCTGTTTTGTTTTGTTTTTTTTTGTTTATTCTTTAAAGAAACATATTTTAGATTCAAAATTATGCTTCCATCGACTTTCAAGAATCAGTGGTTGGTAACCAGAATCTCTGCAGGGACACTGTTGATTGAATAAATTGGAGTAGTTAAAACACAGCTTTTTCTAAAATGTCATAAATAAACATGAATTATGCTCTCCAGAGGACTTAAAACATGAAAAATGTCTTGCGGTGGTATTTTTCTTGTGGAATATGCATGAAAATACATAAAATGAAAATGCGTGCAGCAATGTTGGCCTTATAAATAAAAGTGATCAAAGAGTAAAGTGCACAGAGATATTCTCACAGCAGAAAAAAAAACTAAACTAATAACCAGTGGCAAAACTTTTTTTTTTTTAATTAAAGTGTTGCAGAAGAAGTACTTGTGGATGCATGAGTGAAAAGAAGTTTACATTCACACTTACATTTTTTCTGCTGAAACAGAGGTAGCGAGTGACCTTGGATTTAAATAAGCCGTCCTTCCACAGGTCGGCGTCACAGCCATCTGTTGTTTGTGCAACCTACGTGAAAAAGGAGAGAAAAAAACAAGGAGAGAGGGAAAAAACATGCAGGAGGTGGGATAAAGTTAATGTATGTATGCCATGAGCGTGTTGCTTTTGCCTCTTCCCTTGCACACTAGCCTTAATTAACGCTTGCCAAGCCTAGCACTCCATCTCATTAGTGCTCTGTGTGGGTAAAGGAGTCTTAGCCTCCAAAAAGACAGCTAAAAATATCATCCCTTGGGACCAGACTGATTAAAGATGCCCTGACAAGACTGTTCTAATAAGGAATCCAAACTTCAGTGTGCTTCTGCAGGGATACAAGAATTATATGTGGGGTAAATGTGGAATGCATCTTTTTAAAAATCTGAATGAAGAAGTCCCTAAGCAAGACAAAGATACCAATAGAATCCCTGTAAACACAGGGTTTGCTCCCTGAGTATGGTGAGTATGTTACTGCACCATACTCAGTGCAATTATTGTATGGCTTTGTGATAATGTGGCTCCGTGTTTGGCATGAAGCTGGACTCTCTGGTGACGGTGGCAGAGAAGAGAACAATGGACAAACTGCTGGACATTATGGACGATGCCAGTCACCCTCTGGATACTGTCATCGGCAACCAGAGGAGCCTCTTCAGCCACAGACTGCTCTTTCCCAAGTGCAGGACCAACAGACTGAAAACTCCTTTGTCCCTCAGGTCATCAGACTGTACAACTCCTCACTCAGGGGGAGGAGGAGTAACAGGAAGACAGCGGAAGGGAAGGAGAGGAACAGTAGTAGCCAGTAAAGTTCTACCTAATCTAATCTAATCTAATCTTTTAAATCTAATCATTACGCACAAGTCCAAAGAATTGAGCAGATTGTTGTTTTACAGGAGGTTCTTACACAATCTAGGGCCCTCATATATCAACCATTCATATACACAGATTTGCACTTTAATCGTGCCCACAAACATTTCTACGAAAACTGTGAAATCTACCAATTTGTACTTATACTAAGGAATGTGTTTAAATATACACACAGCTCTGACCATCTGTATGCACATCATCTAGTGGTAGAGCAAACAAACTGCAACTATAAAGCATTGCTGCTATTGCAGCATATATATATTCTTTATTTACTTAAATTTATGCATACACATTTAGTAATTCTGTCAAGTTAGAAGACATGTAACCTCCTTAGTGTCAAAGCCTACAAATTAAACTGGTGTGAACGAAACAGCCAGTTATGACCTCAACAACAAGCATATTGATCTCCACCTGCTAGTCCAAGGTATGATGAAGGTCATTTGCCACCTACAATTTTATATTAAATAATGGGCCAACATTATTGTTGCTGTTGAAATTTCACTAGGAGAGATTTTATCTCAATAAACCACAGTGTTAAAGACACAGGAGTGCAAAGGATTCTGGGACAAGTGTAACAAGAAATAATTGTCTACTTATTGAGCTAAGTGGAAGGTTTTCTGCTGGTTCTTGTTGCAAGCTTGTTGCAGCTTGATAAAGTTAGGTCCATAAGTGATTATAATGTCTAAATTAAGAAACTACATGTGACATCATGAGCATGTGGCATAGAACATGCATGATTTATCAACAGCTAATAGTTATTGATGTGCATATGACTAGCACTAATCTCTTTGATAAATACAATGTAACTTTTTTTTTTTTTACAATACTGTACAGGCAGCTACAATTCTCAGTAGGGTATTGTTATTTAACAGTGTACCTACTGTGAATTACACCAGATTAATACTGTAAAAAGGTTACAGTACTATCCCACTGTTAATTTACAGCAAGTACCTGTGGTTTCCAGACTAATTATGTAAAAAGATATATTAAAAAAATTCAGTGAGATTTCACTGGGCGTCTTCAATTTTTCCCAGGGTCACCACAGGAGGTTCAGTTTGGGATCCATATGTTGATTTGGCTTTCTAATGTAATTCCCTCTGTACAAGTAGAATGTGATAATCTGGTTGGAAGTGCATTAACTGCATGCACTACCATACCCTGCGCAATGTGCTAGTGTATCAACTCATCTGTTTTAGCCTAATGATATAGCCTAAGCAATCGTATAGAGAATTGATAGCTTTCTAAATTCTTCATATTGCCCGAGTCGATCCAAAGTGTCAATATTTCAGGTGATGCAGGCACTGAGCAATGTTTTGAATTGACTTCATGAAGCCTGATGCATTTCTGGGTTTATCCCATTCAAATGTTTTACCCATTGTTTAATTCTGGTTTTACTTCCCCATTTATTTTGTCCCATATTCTGTGCTTTAGTGGGCATAATGTTTCATATATCTGCATTGCTACCTTAAGTTGTTTCCCTCACATGAAGGGTCGTGCCACATCCAGTAGGTGGTAGACACATCAATGGCACATTATTTAAAGTCCATATCACAAGTAAATAAAATGTCAGATGAGCTGACCATTCCAAATAAAGAAAGAGAAGAGTTATAAAAATATTGATGCATTGCCTTTTTTTGGTCTGAGAAATTAAGTCATAAACATGGGGAATTTAGCCTGATTTCACCTGCTGCGGATAAACACTCAGAAACATGAACTGCTCAGAAAACTGGACTTTAATGACATCATGTGGGCTAATGCCCTCTCAAGATGTTCTATTGAAATTAATAGGGAAAATTTTTTTTTACAGTGTTAAATCTGTGTTTTTTGTAGACTTTGACGGTGAATATGTCAAAATGGTTAAAATGTATGCTTTGCAAGGATGCATTAAAAGACTAGTGTTACTTATTAGGTGAGCAGATTTTCAAAAAATAATATTTTGAGGAGGAAAGTGAGGTTTTTTTTGTGCATCTCGGACAAACTACAGAATTGAACACGAGCAGTGTGAGAATGGTCTTCAAACCATGGCTCTAACCACAGATTATTTTTTTTTTCTTTTCCATTCCTGTGGCCAGGAGAACTCTTACCAAAGTATGTTTCCTGTCCCAAAAGTGTGGAACTGGCTGTGTTTGTGGTTTTTGCCACCATGTTGCGCCATGCAAAGCTAAGCTGCTATGTGTAGGATGCTGGCAAATCTCGTTGAGGACACAGCATCTATGATCACGAAGAGTTAACAGCGGTGCCATGACGTGGACCAGATTCACCATTTGTGTTATTGGTCAAGCTGAGCTAAACTGATAGCTAAGCTAAGCTACTGGGGCCCCAGGCAAGTCTGGAGAAGGCTGACAGTGGAATGTTTTTTTCTCTGGTCAACAGACAGCGCCACACAGTGGAACAATAATTCCACATGGCTCTGTGAACATACATCTTATTGAGACAAATGAAATGTTAGTTTGTTTATCAGTTTTTTTCTAAAAACACCGTGGGTTACAAAGAGGCAAAGGTGGACATATGTTGATCACAAAATACAAGAATTTGGCTTGAAAGTCAAAGTAAAGCCATATTAAAACCGTACTAAAGCCATATTACATTTGGAGACAAAGAACAACTCAGACTGACTGTGTGTACTGGTGTAAGTCATGAAGTGGACACAGGTGGAGTGACCTTCAGGTTGGTAATACTCAGCACCTGAGGTTATGTCACTTTTATGGTTAAAAAATCTCTGAATCTGTCATGCATTTTTCAAAGTCTGTATGGCTAATTTTATTTAATTTTTTTTCAGCTACATCAGGACTCACAAGTTAAGGGGCTGGAAATAATGATTCAAAATCTGATATATATATATATATATATATATATATATATATATATATATATATATATATATATATATATATATATATATATATATATATATATATATATACAAGGTCTGTGAGAAAAGTATCCGACCTTTTTATTTTATGCAAAAAATATATGGATTTGATTCATATGATTTTACGTCAGCCAAGCTTGAACCTTTGTGCGCATGCGTGAGTTTTTTCACGCCTGTCGGTTGCGTCATTCACCTGTGGGCAGGCTTTGAGTGAGCACTGGTCCACCCCCTTTGTCATTTTTGAGTGCCCAGCTCTCCACAATTTCTCTTATACTCACTCGACTGGTAAGCCACTGAAAGCCGAGATAGACATGTCCCAACTTGTCCTCTAACACTCCAAAACGGAGGTGTTCTTTATCTCGCTCCATCAGCGAATCCGTCGTGATGCGCGAAGCCTCCATGCAGTTTTCCATGACAAAATCTCTTGTTAAAAGTGAAATCTGCCGGAAAATGGCTGATGTCCAGCTCTTGTGATAACCAGAGAAATTGCACACGACGGTCCCGGCTCCACACAGCCATCCATTTAGAAATGATGTGGTGGTTTCTGTCTCTCAATGGCGGCTTGGAGCGCCGTGCGCCATTGTGGGCCGTCCTTAAAGCTGTAGTAACACTCCTTATTCTCTGTGAAGCCCGTAAAATTTTCACCGAAAGCCAGATAAATTTTTCGAATGGTTTCCAGCTCCCTGTCTCTAACAGTTTCTGAAAAAATTCTGATGGAACAAAGCCCAAATCATTCCGCCATTTCCTCACAATGAAAAAACGACCAGAGGGGTGGACCAGTGCTCACTCAAAGCCTGCCCACAGGCGAATGACGCAACCGACAGGCGTGGAAAAAACTCACGCATGCACACGAAGGTTCAAGCTTGGCTGACGTAAAAACATATCCATATAATAAAAAGGTCAGATACTTTTCTCACAGACCTCGTGTATATATATATATATATATATATATATATATATATATATATATATATATATATATATATATATATATATTTTTTTTTTTTTTTTTTAAAGATGTTGCTTGGAGTGAAATATGCCCTTTAAGTTAAACAAAGCTTTTTCATTTAATCTGGCGAATAAATATTCCCACATTTTCATCAGATTATCCTTGTTATGCATTTTTACGTAAATTGGGGATAGGGGTGTCCCAACAACCAATTATCCAATATAATCAATGCATCACAAAATGAGTCACATTTTCGTGACTGTTTTTTTATTTTACTATTTCTAACCCTATCCCTTCCCCTAACCCTAACCACAGATGCCCCTCGTGTCACCCCAAATTTCGTGCTCCCCTCACAAATTGAATTTGTGCTCCCATCATGAAAAACATTTTCTTGACTGTATCACGACCCAAAAGATTAATGTACTTTTTGTGATGGCATCATAAAATGCCCTGAGATTGGCAACCATGCTAGCTCAACAGTCTAACCCAGCTACAACTAAGCAATGTCTCTCACAGTTAGTTTTCCACAGTGTCCTGCACATGTGTCTATCTTGTGTATCATGTGTAATCCTTATTTTCAATTTGTAGATTTGCCTACATTTCCAATAGAAGGCAATGCATTTGCTTATAAGTGTTGCATGAAGTGTTGGTGTCAATGGCAACTATGGTGATCTGTTGCATGAAAACCATTATTACCAGCAGTCACAAACTGTCCTGATCATACTGACATTTGAGTCAATGGAGGTAAACATGGTCCAACGTGGCCCTGGATGATATATTTGCTAGCTGTATCACATAATAAAAATTTTGAATAATCTGCTGTACATAAGTATAAACATTTACCAAAACAAATACTATATAAATTATTGGCCTGAACAAAAACAATGCTTTCACATAACTGTTAATTTATTATCTGAGCAGTGACTATTTTAGCTAGTTTATCATTAAGGCATGCCATGGTATATAAATAACTTGCATATGTACTTAACAGGCCCCAAGGCCAACAGTTGGACACCCCTGGTCGTATTAAAATTTAACAGATTTGTTAAAAAACAAATTGCTGCATCCATTTGCAGTCTCGAGGCCATCCAAAGTGAGAATCAAGGACTTTCTTGGTATGTAAGAAAGACTGATTAAGCCAAATATAAGCTGCAGGCTGTATCACACAGACTGTTCCATGGATTCGGCAAATATCCTGGTGTGTCATGTTCCATTGGCTATCATGGGAGAATCACCTAAATAACTGCCAGAGCTGTTTACTAAAGGGATCCTTTACAACGAAGAGTCAATCTAATGAGGTTCATTCAAATGAAGAAGTCATAGATCTCTGCACCCACCCACACACATTACCCCGGTGACAATAATGATGAATGACCCTGGTGACTGGGTGGGGTGGGGGTGGAGGGGTATGGCAAGGAGAGATTCATGCAAAACCACCGCTGACGAGATGGGATGGGAGACTACGGGGCGAACAGAGATAGATAGCGGGATGAAAGAGCAGAAGATGAGCAGGGAGAGGAATTGCGGGGCGTCTCCATCGGCAGTTCCATGAAAGGCCCCAGAAGGAGCCTATACAGCACCAGCCTCCCTCTTCCTTACAAGACAACCCGTCTTGGCCACTTTTTCCAGGTCAGTAACCAGCGCATCCTGTCAGCATAAACAAAGGGCTCGCTTTGTGAAACCCAAAGTCAAGTTGAGGAGTAACGAGGGCACGCTCCTCCTAGGAGGCACCTCAGGCATCATCCTGCCAGAGCCCCCGGCAGCAAGGATGCGACGCATCTTGAATGTGAAACACCCACTGCTGAGCCACAGCAAAAAAGTGTGTTTGCTGTTCTCCCATGGTTTCTGTTCCATCACCAAGCAGAGCTTCAATAACGACAAGGTTACATGTCTGACAAGGAATGTCACAGCTCTGAGCTGAAATCAATTGTATCATTTGATTTAAAGTATAATGACAGATTCACCTGCCAACTTAAGCTGATCATAACGCCCACCCACGAAACAATTCTTTAGGGATGCTGCAGATTTCTTTGAAGGATCTCTGGAGACTGATACACCACCTTCAACGCAGTGTGACGCAAGATGAGGCAGAACAGTAAATAAAAGGATATAAAATCATACAATCAGGAACGTCTAGGGAGTGAAACATAGTGAAGGGAAAAAAAAAAACTGACAAAGATGCAAACCAGCCAAGAAACGAAAAAAAAAAAATCATGTTTTTTTTTCTCCACTGAAATAAAGAGCGAATCATGGAGCCTGAATTCTTAAAATTGGTGGCCTAAATGTTATAGATGTGTTTATCACAGTTAAAATTACCAGATTTCCCAATGTGGGGTGTACCACTATTGATACTGTGCATTGTTACATTGAAGTGATGTGTTTGACTCCCAATGGATTGTATTAAAGAAAATGTGAATGGTGGGTATCATTATTCCAGAGTCACATTAGCTCTGAATGAACCCAACAAGCAGTTGGCTTTGTCACTTGTACAAGCTACATCTACATAAGATATCTTATAAGTCACTTCAGAGGTGTTATCTGATGACAACAGCATTTTTACAACCCCAATTCCAATGAAGTTGGGATGTTGTGTGAAATGTAAATAAAACCAGAATACAATAATCTGCAAATCCTCTTCAATCTATATTCAATTGAATACACCACAAAGACAAGATATTTAATGTTCAAACTGATAAACTTTTTTGTTTTTGTGCAAATATTTGCTCATTTTGAAATGGATGCCTGCAACACATTTCAAAAAAGCTGGAACAGTGGTATGTTTAGCACTGTGTTACATCACCTTTCCTTCTAACAACACTCAATAAGCATCAGTTCAGCACACACACCAACGTGTCACTGTGTCTGTTTGCAAAGCCACACTCATGGGGCACTTAGACAAATTTAACTGCCAGCACGACAGTGATTGTCTGCTGACTGTTTTCGTGTTAATATTGTGAATGGCCACACATTTTCTAAGTGCCAAGCAAGCGGTGTTATATGTTCATGCGTGTCACCTGGAATTTGGCCGACACCTGGCGAGAGAGGGTTTGATGGGTACTCAAAGCGCACACTCTGTCTTTCAGCTTTCAGCTTTCAGTGTGTGTAAATAGTTGTAACAACAGGTGTACGAGGTGTTGGAAGCAGCTACAATTTTACACGTTTTGCATACGATTCCTGCTTCGGGCACAGTTTATGTGCCTGAAGCAGGAATCATATGCAAATCATCCAAATTCGCATTTGTGAAGGGGCCCTTAGAATTTGCATAGATTTTTCCAATGGAACTAAAGTTATTTCAACTTAACTAAGTCTTGTGGCATTAACGTGTTGCTAAGTTGAAGTAAGTTGAAATAGCTAAAGAAAAATGTATTCATATATAGTATATATATGAGTTTATATTCTTTAATTCATATTTCATAAATGCTGCAACTAAAGAAACATTCTAAAATAGTTGCCTATTGTTATTTGGGAGATTGTATGTACTTTGTTCATTTAAAATAAGAAATTTACTCAAATGGCCAAGTTAGGGCACTTGTTTCCAGACATATAGGATATATATGATCTGCTTTGGCAGCCCCACCTGGAAAAAGCAGAAGCTGAAAGAACTTATTAAAATATACATTTTAAGTATTTTTAGTTTGACTAATTTCAGATGGATTAGAGTGATTTATCAATTGAGGCTGTGCTAATAGACAGACAGACAGACAGACAGACAGGCAGATAGCTAGATAGATAGATAGATAGATAGATAGATAGATAGATAGATAGATAGATAGATAGATAGATAGATAGATAGATAGATAGATAGATAGATAGATAGATAGATAGATAGATAGATAGATAGGTCTCTCATATCATCATTTTTAGTTTCATGGTGTTAATTCTTTGAATTATATCTGTATATATTTCATAATGACATTTGAGATAACTGCAATTCTACAAGAATTATGCACTTGGAAGAAAGTCCATGACCAAGAGAAGAAAGACAGTTCAAGACACTATTCTCAAGTCACCTTCACAAGAGAGAATTATAATGCAGCACTCGTCATAAAGAGGGTGACATAAGGCCCCGAAGGTGACAGTGCTGGTGTTCCACCAAGTAATAACTTCTCATGACACCTACAGTAAATAGATGTATTGTATGTCATGTGATATTCATTATTTGTCCCATTGTACGAGTGACATCATAGACGTACATTTTTGTGAAGTTTAACGTGCATTTTTCTCCCACAAATTTCGCTCTGTTGCACTGCTCCATTATTCAGTCATTCATTCATTTTCTGTTGCTTACGCTGCTCTGGGATGTGGTGGCAGAAGACCATACAGCTCATCCTACACTTCCCTCACTGAACAGAACATTCCTATTTTCAACTCATACAAATATTCTTTGCAGTACACTCATAAACATTCATTATTTGTGTACTGATATGTATATGCCATGGACATGAGTGAGCAAAGCTCTTCAGCATCTCATCATGTCATTTAGGTCCTTCATCAGACTTTTTTTCAGTAAATGCTTCTGGGGAGCATTAGCATGGCTAAAAACCTTCAGCTTATGGGGGCTTCACCTTATTCTTAGCCTCCATGAGGCTTTGTGTGAATTATGGATGAGACTTCGGTATGAACCAGAACTGGCGTTTGTTTATATGTTAACTGTTCACGCGAATCCACTGTCTACGGGGCTTAGAGACGTAAACAGCAGGTGTCACGGCTCAAACGAGACAACATTACAATCCCACTGTCTACGAAAATAGAGAGATGGGAGGATGACATGAAGAAGTGGCCTAAGATAACATACGGTAACATTTCCTTTCTTAGCTCTTGCTTCAGATGGGGAGGCAATGAATCTGAAAAGCTCTGAGGGTATCAGGATCTGCACAGTAATATGGTTGATCCTGTTCTGTTAAAAGAGGTGTTGGAACACAACTTATTTACCTTAAGGCAGATGTAGAGTCCAGGAGAAGCCTTAAAATCTCACATCACCAAGCCTGGGTTTGAGTTTTGGCATCAGGTGAAATAAACAGCAGGGTGTTCATGCAGCGCAGGTCAAGGCAGCTCTCCAGGTGGGTAACTTTAGTTAATTATAATGTATGAACTAATGTAAGGGCCCTTTCACACATAGTGTGAATATGTACAACTCAGGACGACTCACCGTAATACAGCCCGTATGAACGAACCACGACACATCACGCCAACAGGTAGGCGTACACGATCTCGGTGCGATGGTTTGTGCACGCGATGGTGTCTTTCAAGGAACACGGTGTGAGTAGCTGGTGTGGGATTTTAATTTTTTTTTGTAATACTTCCATGTCCTTCCTGATATGAGGCAGGATACATCTGACTTAGTCACCGACTTCCTAAAAACATTCTAACGCACTGATAAAACCAATCTTGTTAATCAGTCAGTTATCTCAAAGGAAGTACCATCATCCTGGAAATGGCCATCTTTAAATCTGGGGATAATACATCAGGTCAATTACCAGCCAATCAGCATTCTTCCTGTGATTTCTAAAATAATTGAAAAATGGGTCTCAAAATTATTGATCGAAGATCTGAATAGAGGACCTAATCTACTCCATCCGATGCAATTTGGCTTCCGTCCCATTACTCCACTGAATCAGCGAACTGTGTGTTTTTATAAAAGGTTAAGTATATACTGGATAAAAAAACTCATATGGGTGCTGTGTTCCTCAAACTTAGAAAGGCATTCAACACAGTAGACCACCAAATACTTTGAGAAAACTTACATATTTTAACTTCTCATCTGAAACAATGCAATGGTTCAAATCTTATCTAACAAAAAGAGTACAATGTGTCACTGTAAATGGTTTTAAATCCCCTTTTCTTAACCCAGTCGGTGTCCCACAAGGATCAATCCTTGGACCTTTACTTTTTCGTTTTACATAAATGACTTACCAAATGTGTGCAAAGATTTCAATGCACAAATGTACGTGGATGATGTGGTCATTTTTACTCACGGAAACAAAGTAAATGACATCTCTTCAAAACTCACGGATGTGCTACACAACATACAACACTGGTTAAGTGACACCTGCCTACATGTATGCATGATGTTTAGCAAACGTCCCACTGACATTAGAAGGTCCAGTGTGTTCTTTGATGGGGAGGAGTTGGAGCTGGTATCTCAATTTAAATATCTTGGAGTTATCTTGGACTCAAACTCAAACACATTAAAAAGTCAAAAATACAATTAATGCAGCCAAAACGTATCTCTTTTGCATGGTTTTCTCACACATTGACTACTGTTTCACTAACTGGGCATTTCCAAGCACCTCAGTATTAAAATCCATAGAGCAGCTGTATAACAGAGCAGTTAAGATATATGATAGACAATCTAACTCTTATCATCACTGTAAGGTTCTGGAAAAGCACAAGTTTCTAGACTTTGAAAATCTGAACGTATTCAAATATGCCTGTTTCATATATAAATGTTTACATGGACCAACACCACCTTCTGTTAAAGAATTCATACACATAAAAAGATTCACAGGGTATGGTACAAGAGCTGACACAAGAGGTGACTGTGAGATTACTCAAAGAAGGACCACCTTTTGTCAGAAAGTGTTATCCATTAAAGGTAGGCAAGCTTGGAACAACCTCCCAGTCACAATCAGGGAGAGCACCACTTTCAGTACTTTCAAAGGATAATTGAAAGCTTGGTTACTGGCAAGTCAGACATGCAACCATCTATAGCCTAAAACACAATTCAACTGTGGAGGCACCATTCGAGTTTCTTTTTCAGTTATATGTACACAATACCCTTGTGTATTTTATTTTATTACATGGTTTAGTAGTCTTTACATAATAAACTTGTGTATGGCACCCTGTGCAATATTTACACTTGTGCATGTGCAAATGAGTGTATTTGGGCAATACAACCTAGTGCTGCAATGTTCAGTTACAATCAGGCACTGAAGCACTTTTGCATTTAGCACTAGTCACTTTAATACAGTACTTTGCACCTCAACACCCATCATGAAACTCTTTTGGTTCTTCAACCTGTTGGCTACTTATTATCACTCAATTATTGTTACTATGAATTGTAAATATCTGTACATGTATTTTGTTTTAATTACTTTTCTGTCATGATTAATTTATTTTGGTATGTTGTGTGGTCTTAGTGTGTTTTTATGTTACTGGGACTATGGATGGAAATTAGCATCCTGTTATAATCCAGCATATTTACATGCAATTATGCCCATTTAATATGCACTGTCCCATTACAAATAAATAAATAATAATAATTAGTATTATTATTCCACATAAGAAGCACAATGTGGTCTCAGAGGTATCGGCTGGTTTTTATTTTTTATTTATTCCACATAAGCAGCGTGGAGTGGTTCCACACGTACCAGTTGGTTTTTATTTATTCCACATAAGAGACACTATGTAGTGCACCTGGCACTGTTCCTGCTCGACGGATACCGGAGCGGGCACGAACTCTTGCACGCCTGCCAGTCGGCGCGATGTTTCGTGCGCTAATTTCTAACTGTTTAGCGCTGTTTCGCCATTTTCATCCAAACGCTGTGACGGGGCCATTAAATTTTGACTCTTCAGGAAAGGTTAATACATGTTGTTGCTATAATATTACAGTGATTTGTCCTCCGGACACATGAAGTCATACCTGTTATTCTGGTGACACATCTCCGATGGTCTGTCACATCCCAACCACAAACTAAAACATTCCTCTGTGGGCTTTTTGTCAACTTTCGAGTTGAGTTTTTTTAAGTCACATCCTTCTGGGTTCCTCATCCCTCGGTCAGCGGTGGAAACTCACTCAGTCCAGCTGCACGTTAAAAACATCGTTGTAGCCGCAGATTTAACTTCGTCTGGTTGTTAGTACAACTGTGAACAGCGCAAGAACATTTTTTTTTTTTAAATGCTGCAGGAGCCGATCATTGTTTAGAAAATAAAACAATAAATCTTCAAATAAACCAGTCCGGGAAATGAAAACCGCTAGAAAACAATGGCTCACTGCTCTTCTGTTGTTTATCAGGAAATTGCTCCCATAATCTTTTCTACAGCCCTCAGGAATAAGGTGGATTTTCAGTAAATGCTTCTGGGTAGCATTAGCATGGCTAAAACACACTAAATAGTCACTGCCTGACCTCATGTGTTGTCAAGGTGTGCGCTGCCTCTCACTTTAGCATTCCGGATTCAATACTGACTCAAAATTTAGCATTTTCTGTTTCAGTGTTGACTGTGCACTGAATTCCTGCGAGATCTCCTCTATTTACGAGATCTTTTCTCTTTTTTAATATTGTAATTATTATTTCACTTCCTGTTTGAGTGTAAACTTACCACTGTCTTCCCGCGAGAGCCCACACGATCTCCTCTATTGTCAATCCAGGAAGTTTAGATCCAGGAGGTGTTCAAATTTGGCATTTCCTATTTCACTGTGGACTCAAAATTTGGCACTTCCTATTTGGGACTCCCTGTACAGCCCAGTTTCAGTTTGTTTGGTTTTTTTTCATGCTCCCGTGACAAAATGAGTCAAATTTTCCTGACAGGGTTTTTTTTTTAACTCACTATTCCTAACCCTACTCCTACCCCTGACCCATAACCTAATCTTACTCTTTCCCCCCACCCTAACCATAACCACCCGACCCCCACCCCGCTTCACTTTTAATTTTGTGTAGCCATCACTGAATGAATTAGAATGAATTTGTGCTGCCGTGATGAAAATGAGGGGCTTTTCTTCACAATATCACAGTCCAATAGATTAATGTATATTTCGTGCTGCTGAATCACGACTTGCTGTGAGACCAGGTTGCCCTGTACCATGAGTGTATTATTTAGAATAGTCAAAACTACATTACAGGTAACTGTTACTTTGAAAATTTGTGCAAGTCACAATGAAATAAATACTAATCAAAATGTTGCTTATATCTGCAATAATAATTCTGATGAGTCAAACCTAGATAATAAATTTTAAAATGGCTTGCCATAGTACACCTGGATATACAATTGTTCATCTTGTTTACATTTTCTTTAGCTGTCAGTATTCAAATATTGTATGTTAATGTCACATCAGGAAGGTGCCTTGAAGCAAAATCCTTCACACCAAAATTGCTCCTGGTGTGCATGTGGGCAGCTACTGACATCAGTGGCTGAATGCGGGGTGCCTTTGTAAAACCAACTGTGCATCTGCTTTCAGATGGAAAAGTTTGATGGTCATGCAGGCCATTTCATTCTGCTACACTGGAAACAGAGTTGTCTGGTTTTGTTGCAGTAACACTGTTTTAATACATGGTTGAAAAATCCCAGCTCCAAAACATACGAGGGGCAATTCAGAAGTTTTGACTCAAACCCAGAAAAAGTAGGGTATGGTTCCCCATCTTTTGATTCTGAGAATTTCTCAACACTGCACACAGTAAGTCAAAATTTCACTTATTCTTGAGAAATGTTGGTTTCTCAAAATGCAAAAGATGGATAATCACACCTTTCTTTTTTTCTGGATCAGGCTCAAAACCTCTCAAAACATTGCCCCTTGTATTTAAAATGGAAAAAAAAAGAATGAAAAAAAAAATAAGACTATATCTATATGCTATGTCAGTGACCTTTGTCCAAAAATGTGCACAATCAGTGGTGATGTGCATAAAAATCCATACACTATTGTGTTGAAAAATGAATATATTTTCATGTACAATAATCCTACCAATACATCGGGCAAAGCGTCACATCCGAACAAACATATGTTTCAGCAATGCCTTCATGAGACTGGAATGTCGAATATTGGGGTCAGTTTGAAGTACACACACATTCCCTTTGGTGAGGTCGGTGTTTGATGTTGGTGGGCTGCTGGTGCTTCAGTGGAGCTCCTGATCCCAGTGGAATGGCGTTTGATCTGAGCCTGTGCTCTCTTGTGTTGGAACAACCTGCTCAAGTTCAGAGATGTGAGCGCTCTGTATCAGAGAGCAAAAGAGTTAATCAGCCCTTTGATGGTAAGTATGGTAAGCAGTCAGTATTAAGGCTGAATTCAAAAAGAGGTCTGGTATGAAAGGGGTAGAAAAAAAATCAATACAGCATAATATCCTGAGACGTCCTCTGTCAATCTGGTTTTACAGCACTGATAGCAACTGGAGATATTTTTGATCGCATTTCAAATCTGCAGATGAAAGAATGGACGGTGAGGCTTAAATATGTTCTGCAGGATGGAAAAAAAAGATCTTTTGAAGCAATGCCTAAAAATCACTGATGACTGTGTTCAACATTTTCAGCTGTATTTCTTTCCTTTAAAGACATTAATGAAAATAGCCTTGAATGTGAATTCTTACCAATATCTAGAATTAGTGAAGACCATAAGTGGAACCATTAAAGATGAACCATTAAAATCTACACACATAAGTTAAAATAATGCAGATAATCTTCATGAAAAATTTAAAGTAAAACACCACTCACTCACTCACTCACCCATCTTCAACCACTTATTCCAATTAAGGGTTGCGGGGCGGGGGGGGGGGGGGGGTAGCTGGTGCCAATCCCAGCAGGCATGGAGCATGAGGGGTGGTACACCCTGGACAGGACGCCAGTCTGTCGCAGTGCCACAGATCGACAAACACATCTACACACACACATCAATAAAAAGTTTACAATCCACCTAACCGACATATCTTTGGATATGGGAGGAAGCCGGAGCACTCGGAGAGAACCCATGCAAATACCGGGAAACACGCAAACTCTACACAGAAAATCATGGGTGAGAATCGAACCCATGACCTTCTTGCTGTGAGGCAACAATGCTAACCACTAAGCCACTATGCTGTCCTAAAACAAAACACACAAAAAGTACTGCAGAACAATTGTAACAATCCCACAAAGTCATCAGCCAGCAGGCAGTGATGATGTCACAAGCAGTGTTGCCACAGTCACTTTGAAAAAGTAATACTGATTACTGATGAAAGCAACTTAGCTACTTTCCTGATTAAAAGGAGCTAAATTAGGTTAGTAGTTAAATTAGTTAGTAGTTAAATGATAACCTGTTTTGCCAATACTCATTTTATAATCACCCTTTCTTGACTTCAAAGAACACAAATACTTGTTTTATAAAAAAAAAATAAAATAAAGATATCTTTCTTAACCTCATATTTAAATGTTGAGAGCACTGTAACGGTAAAATTTCTAACCTATATTCTTTAGAAATGTAAATGCAGGGGTGGTGGTCAAGTGGTTAGTGCGCTTGGTTTCAGTTCAAAAGGCTCTGGGTTCAAATCCCACCCCTGCCACACCCCGAGTGCAAACAAAGGAGCAGCCAAAGGGACTTACTATTCTTTAGAAATGTAAATATTAAATTCTTTGTAACATTTTTCTAACATTTAAATTCTTTCTAAACATTTTACTTTTTGAAGTTATTATTATTATTATTATTACAATCAGTAGTATTAGTAGTATGGAAAATGTCTTCAAAAATGGACCTTTAATGAAGGGGTGTTGTGAAGGGCTGCACCCCCCATACCCCCTTTCTGCTTGGAATTGCCGTCTGAGCAGGAAGAATGGAAAATGTGTATTTATGCAGGAAACACTACCAGACTGGCAGGTAAGAAAGTTTTATCAGCTTTTTTTTTATGTTATGTCATCCTCAGAAAGAGACTTTAGGTGCATTTGGGTGGAAAGAAAAAAAACCTTTAGTATTTGTTGTTAACATGTCTCAGATCTTCAGCTGCTTTTAGCGAGGACACACAGAGCGGCACAGAGTTTAATTTTTTTTTTAAAGCATAAAAATGTCTTTGTAAATTTCAATACAGGTGTGCTGCTATTACCACTCTTTGAGAGACGACAACTGTTTTTTCAACTCGGAGCTGCTGCACAAAGCTGCAGATGAAAAGCTTGCAGCTTGCTGAAAGTAGGTGAAGCGGACAGTTCAGCCGAATCCCGACTTCCCCCTGTGCACGAGAGTTTTAATGCTGTGATCAACCTACAATACAAACATAATAGTAACGCACAGTATCTTGGAGAAGTAATTTTAATCTGATTACTGATTTGGAAAGATTAACACGTTAGATTACTCGTTACTGAAAAAAATGGCCAGCTTAGAGCCAATGCGTTATAGGCATCACTGGTCACAAGAGGCCCGATGTTCCATCCACAAATAACAAAATAACATAAGGCCAAAATTTGCCTTATTTTTATTGTTATTCTAACCCTAACCAAAACGCTAATGTGCATTTCTGAACATTTGTGCATGTATTATTTTTCATCATGTGGAGATGTGATGACAAAATGTCGACTTCTGACCAAGAGTTTCACGCAGTCCTCATTTAGGATTTTCTCATAAATTTATAAAAAAAAAAAAAAATGTGAAAATGTTGATATATTTCGTGAATTCTGAGAGTCTGACAGTAAAAGGTTTAACTGGCTTTGACTGTCAAGTAGTGTCTAAAGTTGTTATTTTTCTTCAAGGTCCTAATGGTCATAGAAGTAGCTTTGTGACTTGAGGTTTTGATACCCCAGTCAGATGTTGGGGAAAGTGAAAGAGTAGCAGTTGTCTTAGTGAAGTCCTTACATCTTAGATGTAAGTATGGGTCTGAGTGTGTTTATCTGTCTACATGTAACTTTGTAATTGACGGGGGTCCTGTCTATGGCTACTGGTATAGGCTTCACCCCACCCTCCCACCCCCTGCCTTGAACATCTGACATAGTGGGAAATTTATTTGGACTGTCACACTTTAGATTTCTGAATTTGTTCTTAAAAGACACCTTTTGACTTACTATCTTACATACTCAAAAAATAACTTGCTCAGTGAACATAATAAAATTATGTAAGGCATTTCCACCCATCAAATGCGTTAACATAGTCAGAAACAATTTTGCTGAGTAACCTACATGTATGTTCTGTAATTTGTTGAGTCAACATGATGAATTTGTGTTACTGTTACTTAATTACCAGGGTTCAGGCCAACTAGATTTGTAAGTGTAAATGCAACAAAAATAAAAAGTAGGTCCCTTTGGCTGTTCGGGGGTGCCACAGCAAATCTGATGTGGATCTGATGTTGGATCAGCACAGGTTTTACACCAGATGCCCTTCCTGACACAATTCCACATTACATGGAGAAATGTGGCAGTGGTGGGGTTTGAATCCAGAACTTCACGTACTGAAACCAAGTGCACTAACCACTTGGCCACCACCCCTGTCCTGTAAGGGTAAATGTAACACACTGATGTCATTTCCTTGGGCCATTCAAACTTGTTTTATACGATTATGAGTTACCTAATTTATTTGGGTAGTTACAACTACTTGTAACATAGCAGAGTTACATGTCAAGTTAACTCTGCTGTGTTGGATCAGCACAATTTATGCAGATCTACCTTGGATTTGCTGTGGCGACCCTGAGCACAAACAAGCAAGCAGCCAAAGGGACTTACTGTTTTTTTTTTTTGTTTTGTTTTGTTTTTTTGTTAGATTTACCCTTACAAATCTAGTTGGCCTGAACCATAGTAATGAAGTAACAGTAACACCAATTCATCATGTTGACCCAACAAATTTCCATTTAGGTTACTCAGCAAAATTGTTTCTGGCTATGTTAACACATTTTACTTGGGTGGAACTACTTTCCATAATTTTATTATGTTCACTGAGCAAATTAGATTTGAAGTTATTGCATGTTATGCTAAAACTACATAATTTGAATGTGTTCATCCATAAAACTTGATTTTATATTGTAGAATCTACATGTTAGACTTAGGTTGGTGTAACATAAAAAAACAGTGCACCCATGCTGGATTTTTGAGTGCAATTATGAAATAAATGTTGCAATTTTGAACCAGTATTAACTCATCTTACTTTGACTAATTCAAATTTTTAATTTAATTTAATTTTTATCATTACTTTCAGAAATGTCACCTAGGCTCCCACAGTATATCAAGTTATGTTGTTAATATTTTCAACTTTTCAGCCCCTGATGTTTGACTAAATGATTTTGAATTTGCTGGACACTTCACCTTGAGGAATGCCAGTGCCAACAGTAGTCAGTGATTTTGCTTGAAGCCTCCTTCAACATACAGGACATTTGCTTGTCTACTTGAAAGGCAGCAGTGCAGCAAAGGAAGATATCTGACGGAGTTTCTGTTTGTCACTACTCTGTGGTATGTGTTCATTTTCCCTGCCTGTGGCTCCATTTCGATTTTAAACTGCCACCATCTGCCAGAGATTAGAACAAGGTACGTAGGGTGGAGCAGGAAAAGATAAAACTGGGACATGAGTGAGGGTTTGGGGCTGCTGGGTGAAATCTACAAGAACATTGGATGGGAAGAGGAAGAGAGAACTGCCCATCACCTGGCTTCTTACTTTGTGAAACTCACACGATTTGTGTTTTAAGCTTATACAATCCTCTGTTATTTGACATTCTGAAACAATCCTATTGTTCTTTAGGTTCCTGGGATAAAAATTCAGGAAATACATGGAAATGATTAGAGGGACCAAACAGATTATTAAATCTTTGCTTCTGGTGTGCACAAAATAACACCAGGAAGGAGATCTGCTCATTAAGATGTTTCAAAGAATAAAAACAGGCAGATATGAATTGAAAAGGGAGATGTTGATTCATCTTCCATATTTGCTTACTGCATTTAAAGATCACAAACCGGGGTGGGGGTGGGGCTTATCACAGCAGTCACATGGCATGAGGCAGTGTACACCTTGGGCAGGACCCTAGTCTGTCACAGTGGAATACAAGCCACTTGTGCAGATGCTTGTTCACTTGCTTCTTGACTCCTTCCACTGCTGCCAGATGTTCTTCATAAATTGCCAGTAGCCACATCAGTCTTGGTAACAGTCCATGCTGGAAGAGCCAGGCCTTGAACTTTCCTTGTAGTCCTGACCCCTCGATCTTTCTCAGCCATTCATTTGCCTGTTTCACTGTCCCAGAAACTTTGCTTATGTTTGTAAGAGACATGTTATACTGAAAGCCAGACTCCAATACTGGCCACCTGGATTCCTTTCCTGCTGCAGATATGAGCAGGTTCATTCTCATGACAAACAGAATGGGAAAGATGGTGCAACCCATTATATTTCCATTTTCAAGATAATGCCACTGGGTTATGAAATGGGCAGTCTTGAAATGCAGTTTGAATCCTCCAAAGTACCTGGTGATCATTACTCCTGATGTGATTGGGGAGTTGGTAGAGTTCCATAGCCACATTAATGAGGTCATGAGGGATTTATCCGTATGCATTGGCCAAGTCAACCCAGACAACTGTAAGGTTGCATTTACTCTCCTTGGACTCCTGGATTAGCTGGTTAAGGACAGCAGTGCAGTCCAATCACCCAGAGAAGCCTGGGATGCCACCTTTCTGGACTGATGCATTGACCTATCTATTCCTCACCATGTAAGTAGTTATCCTTTTTTGCCAAGACAGAAAAGAATGTCTTGCATTCATCATTTAGCAGAGAAATAGTTTGGAACCGGCTGATGTCAGAGGAGTCCATTTCCTTAGCCTAAGGAAATGGACTCCTCTGAAAAAGGAGCAGAGGGGTGTTTCGTACCTAAGGACCTTAGGTACGAAACACCCCTCTGCTCCTTTCCACTACGATTGAATAATGCCTTTTGTCCATATGCTCCGCAGAAGTTTTCAAAACCTGCAGAGGAGCACTGGGCACTTTTGTATACTTTATAAGGTATAGCATTTGTTCCTGAGGCAAATTATGATCGGGCTTTCTGTACTAGGTCCCAAACCTCTCTCCATGTTAGTGCACTGATGTCAACCTCTACATCTTTGAGTGTTCACTCCAGGCTTTGTTCCTAAAAGTGTCACTATGGTTCTTTTTAAGAACTCTTCCACAACTTCCTTAGGTCTGGTCAATCTCCCAGATCTTGCATCACCCACCTGTATGGGTATGGGAACCTGTATGGGTACTTGATGAACTGAGCATGCTTGGCCTCCATCTCCTTCCTCAGTTTCCAAGACCTTTCTTCCCTTCTCAGCCTGCAAAGTTGCCCCCGGAAATCAATGGTCAGATCTTTTATGCCCTCCTTTTCCTCAGCGCTTGCTCTTTTAGACTGTTTATTGAGAATCTCAGGCTCCTTTCTCAAGCACAAGATGTCCTTTGCCCTTCTGTTTGGCTGATTTCCACTGCTGCCCTTCTTCTCCTCTGTGCCAAAGCATTCTCTGGCCATGGTGAAGGTGATAGTTGCCATACTGTTGGCTTTCCTCTCGTGGCCTAAAGTCAGTCTAGATCGTTATCTAGTTGTATCCATGCTGTGCTGTTATTAGCTGGTGGCCATTTAACTTTCTGTCTTGTTGGTTGGATTTTGATGTACTGTTATGAAGGTCCCTCTTGTGGCTTGGGGATGGACATTTTAAGGTAAGTGAAAAGCAGTTCAGTCAGTTTTAATCGATGTTGCTGTTTGCTTGTTGTCATGAGCATTGGTGAGTGAGGTTTCCTTTTTTTGGATAGCACTGCAGTGTTTGTAATGTTTTTTTTTTTTTTTTTTTTAATCAAAGCAGGAGTTATTACACATCTTAATGATGTATTATCACATCTATGTTTTTGTTTCAAACCATTTTTAATGAAAAGACCCTCTCTGAAAATGAAATTAATCCATCTTTGCCCCAAAAAACATTAGTTATTAGTTTTATTTTGTTTATTTTTGTATTCAGTAGTTATGGTCCAAATGTGCACTGAGTTAACCCACTTACTGAAGATGCGTCTACAACCCCTGGCAAAAATTATGGAATCACCGGCCTCGCAGGATGTTCATTCAGTTGTTTAATTTTGTAGAAAAAAAGCAGATCACAGACATGACACAAAACTAAAGTAATTTCAAATGGCAACTTTCTGGCTTTAAGAAACACTATAAGAAATCAAGAAAAAAAGATTGTGGCAGTCAGTAACGGTTACTTTTTTAGACCAAGCAGAGGAAAAAAATATGGACTCACTCAATTCTGAGGAATAAATTATGGAATCACCCTGTAAATTTTCATCCCCAAAACTAACACCTGCATCAAATCACATCTGCTTGTTAGTCTGCATCTAAAAAGGAGTGATCACACCTTGGAGAGCTGTTGCAACAAGTGGACTGACATGAATCATGGCTCGAACAGGAGAGATGTCAACTGAAACAAAGGAGAGGATTATCAAACTCTTAAAAGAGGGTAAATCATCACGCAATGTTGCAAAAGATGTTGGTTGTTCACAGTCCGCTGTGTCTAAACTCTGGACCAAATACAAACAACATGGGAAGGTTGTTAAAGGCAAACATACTGGTAGACCAAGGAAGACATCAAAGCGTCAAGACAGAAAACATAAAGCAATATGTCTCAAAAATCGAAAATGCACAACAAAACAAATGAGGAACGAATGGGAGGAAACTGGAGTCAACATCTGTGACCAAACTGTAAGAAACCGCCTAAAGGAAATGGGATTTACATACAGAAAAGCTAAACGAAAGCCATCATTAACACCTAAACAGAAAAAAAACAAGGTTACAATGGGCTAAGGAAAAGCAATCGTGGACTGTGGATGACTGGATGAAAGTCATATTCAGTGATGAATCTCAAATCTGCACTGGGCAAGGTGATGATGCTGGAACTTTTGTTTGGTGCTGTTCCAATGAGATTTATAAAGATGACTGCCTGAAGAGAACATGTACATTTCCACAGTCATTGATGATATGGGGCTGCATGTCAGGTAAAGGCACTGGGGAGATGGCTGTCATTACATCATCAATAAATGCACAAGTTTACGTTGATATTTTGGACACTTTTCTGATGTTTGAGGATGATGAAATCATTTTTCAAGAAGATAATGCATCTTGCCATAGAGCAAAAACTGTGAAAACATTCCTTGCAAAAAGACACATAAGATCAATTTCATGACATAGGGTCACTGTCAACGAGCAGATGTGATTTGATGCAGGTGTTAGTTTTGGGGATGGAAATTTACAGGGTGATTCCATATTTTTTTCCTCTGCTTGGTCTAAAAAAGTAACCGTTACTGACTGCCACAATCTTTTTTCTTTATTTCTTATAGTGTTTCTTAAAGCCAGAAAGTTGCCATTTGAAATGACTTTAGTTTTGTGTCATGTCTGTGATCTGCTTTTTTTCTACAAAATTAAACAACAGAATGAACATCCTCCGAGGCCGGTGATTCCATAATTTTTGCCAGGGGTTGTAAGTGCTGTGCTTAGTGCTACACAACACCAGAATGTAAGCAGAGTTTAGGTCTGGTCAAATGCATAAACACTTTCTGGCGATAGGCAGTATCAACACCTTATTGCAGTAACTGATCACACCTTATTTTTAGATGAACACACCCATGGTTACAAAGACAAGCCCAGCTGTTTTTGAAATTGAGAGGATGTAGACACTTGGCATCAAAATTACTTCTACATCAGGTTTAATATTCTGTAGTAATGCCACCTGTGGACAAAGTATGCCGCTTTGCCATTGGTACAAGATATAGCCAATAGATTTCTAATACTACTTTTCAGCCATGATATAGCTTTACATATTGACTTTGCATAAACTGTGGAGCTAAGGTGAGGGGCTAACCATGCAAGTGCAAAAATAAACAGGACATTAGACAAAGGAAACATGACAGGATGTACTGGCCAAGGCTCTGCATTCTCAGGGCGCAGGGCTACTTTGTGTCCCTCGGGTGAATAAAAAGTCTGCAGGTCATAGAGCCTTCTCTTATCGTGCACCTGTTTTGTGGAATTATCTCCTTATAGCAATAAAACAGTCAGATTCTGTAGAAACTTTCAAATCCAGACTTAAGATGCATTTGTTCTTCCTTTTGTATGGCTAGGATACTGTCATAGTATGGTACTATGCTTCCTGTCCATTTAAATTAATTTTATTAGTAAATGTAGCAGGTCTAGGCCTCAAATTTATCAAAATTCTGGGTCTGACAGTGAAGCTTAGGGCTAGCGGCCAGTGATCACTTCTCTCTGTATTTTCTCTGCTTTCCTGTTGCTTAATTCTGATGAATTATACTTTAGGTGTAGTTATTCTGGCCGAATGATTTTGCTTTTTTCTCTCTGTCCGAGGTGCGGATGACGTCATGATGTCATGTGCTGGATTTGAAGACTGTATAATTTCTATAACAAGCGTGGAAGGTGGAACAGACTCTGCCGTGGGAACAGACCTACTGAATTGGATGATGGATGACCCCTACCTGTGGATTGGGCGCCTGCATGAACCTCTCATCAAATTCATCTTTTGTTATGTTCTGTTTTGTAAAACTTTGCAAAATCTTGCAACTGTAAAAATGGCCTAAGCAGTGGGTCACTGCTCTGAGTCTGGTCTTTCTTCCTCAATACCATCAGAGGGAGTTTTTCCTTACCACTGTCACCTGTGTGCTTGCTCTAGGCTAAGGGTTGGTAGAACTTACTTGTGTGAAGCACCTTGAGGCAGATTTGTTGTGATTTGGTGCTATATAAACTAAATAATTTGAAATTGAATTGATAAGACTCTCAGTTGAGAATTATCCTAAAGGGGTGGTCTGAGAAGTGTCCTTGCATGCATTGTTACAATGCTGATTGAAGAATCTCATAGGTGGAAAACCCAGGCTTCAGCGAGTAAAGGTTGAACCCTGTATTCCTACAACCTGTGCATCTAAAACAGATAGTTTCACTGATTAGCTCATCTATCTGCCTGACGAGTTGAAGGAATTACAATCAGTTGGTATATTGGGTAGATGGAACAAGTAGGTAACAGGACTTTTGCTCACTGAAGCTGGTGTTTTCTACCATTGAAGAATCTGCTAATGTGCACAATGAATCAAAAGCTGTATCTGTATTTACTGACTCAAGTGGTTTAAAATTCTGTGCAGATCAATATGAATACTCACAACATGGAAGCCTTCTGGCGCCTTAGTTAGTGATGCCACTATACCAACTGCAGTGATGGGTTCTGCTGGCAGCGTAGATTGATCCAACACTTCAGACATATTGATGCTCTGTTAATACAACAGAGGAGCCTCAAAAAATCTTTATAATTTACGTGAGCGAAATTACTCCAACATAAATGCATTTGCCCCTGAAGAGACACAAGTTGTTGGCAGCTCCTAAAAAAGGTAACTACATAAAGCTGCTAATGAAGTAACTGTAAACAAGTAACTTTTCAAAGTAACTGTGTCAACACTACTTATGATATCATTCCCCTATATTTATGAACAATTAAACTGCTAAACATGGCGGCATGATAGATCTTCCAACACTCATGGGCACAATTTGTGTTCCCCCCACCTTTTCAACCAGGGGGACAGAATATGGTATGCACCCCCCCCCCCGTAAAAAAGGAACTTTTCAAAATAACTGTGTCAACACTACTTATGATATCATTCACCTATTTTTTTTTATGAACAATTAAACTGCTAAACATGGCTGCATGATAGATCTTCCAACACTCATGGGCACAATTTGTGTTCCTCCCACCTTTTCAACTAGGGGGGACAGAATATGGTATGCCGAATGTTTGTCACATTCGGAATTTTCTGGGACTGCATTTGCCCAGATTTGAAACCAAAAATAGTTGCCTCTAGGGACTAGTGTCTACACATAAGTATCAATGGACCATATGCTAATTTACTAAATTCTGAAAGTTAGAAAAGGAAATCAGAAAAGCTATCTGGGACCTCAGAAAGCCCATCTGCAATTATTGCTTGATCTCCAAAATCTATGCAAGCAAAATTATGTTCAGTATGAGTGTTGTCATTAGTGCCACTTCGAAAATTTAATTCATGATAAGTCATTTATCCTAAACTTATTGTTGTGAAAGTGTAGTGACATGGACCCACAACAGGGGGCGCAAATGAACGGCCAATAGATGAGCCAAAAGGTAACAATTTAATGTTGTGAAATGTGCACAACGAACATACAGACAATCTCAGAATATAATTACAGTCAATCCACAAAGGTGACGTGTGGGCAGGCTCGAGGATAGAAGACGTCTGTCCTGAGAAGAGCCGGAACCACACGATTTCCGCCGCCACAGAACCTGGTGAATACTGGAGCCGCCAAGTCCCGAATTCCCAGGTGATCACCGTCCCCGACTGTCAGATCTGGTACTGCTGGCGAGAACAAAGACAGTCAAGTGTGGGTGTGTGTACACCCAGTAACAACAACGATGGGAATGCCACCTCCACCTCTCACTCAATAACTGCAGAGTACTGTAGATTCCTCAGGGGAAAAGAGTGCCTTCAACGCTCTCTCAGCTTTCACCGACGGAGGTACCAGTACTCCTGCAAACACTCACAATATACAAATATTGCAATATTACCCCTCCCAGTCCACCAAGTACTGGAACCCCCGGCCCATCCGACGGACGTCCAGGAGCCGGCGCACCGTCCAAGCCGGCTCCCCGTCGATGATCCGAGCAGGAGGCGGCGCCGGTCCGGGAGCACAGAGGGGTGAGGTGTGGTGAGGTTTGATGCGTGACACGTGGAAAACCGGATGGATCCGCAGTGAAGCCGGGAGTTGGAGCTTCACTGCGGCAGGACTGAGGACTTTGAGGATCTTGAAGTGGCCAATGTACCTGTCCTGAAGTTTCGGGGAGTCCACCTGGAGGGGGATGTCCTTCGTGGAAAGCCACACCTCTTGCCCGGGCTGGTAAGCAGGGGCCGGGGATCGCCGGCGGTCTGCATGGGTCTTCACCCTCATCCGGGCCTTCAACAAGGCAGAACGGGCGGAGCGCCACACCCGACGGCACTTCCGCAGGTGGGCCTGGACCGAGGGCACACCGACCTCTCCCTCCACCACGGGAAACAACGGGGGCTGATACCCCAAACACACCTCAGATGGGGAGAGGCCGGTGGCAGAAGACACCTGGCTGTTATGCGCATACTCGATCCAGGCCAGATGGTTACTCCAGGCCGTCGGGTGCGCAGATGTGACACAGCGGAGGGTCTGTTCCAGTTCCTGGTTGGCCCGCTCTGCCTGTCCGTTCGTCTGTGGATGGTACCCGGACGAGAGGCTCACAGTGGCCCCCAGTTCCCTGCAGAAGCTCCTCCAGACGTGTGAGGAGAACTGGGGACCACGATCAGAGACGATGTCGAAGGGTATCCCATGCAGACGGACGACGTGGTGGACCAGGAGGTCTGCTGTCTCCTGGGCTGTTGGGAGCTTCGGGAGGGCCACTAAGTGGGCCGCCTTGGAGAATCGGTCCACTATCGTGAAGATGGTGGTGTTGCCCTGGGACGGCGGGAGGCCCGTGACGAAATCCAGGCCGATGTGGGACCAGGGGCGATGAGGCACCGGCAGCGGCTGGAGGAGTCCTTGGGCCTTCTTATGTACTGCCTTGCCCCTGGCACAGGTGGTGCAGGCCTGGATATATTCCCGGATGTCTGCCTCCATAGACGCCCACCAGAAGCGCTGCCGGACAACTGCCACAGTCCTTCGCACCCCTGGATGACAGGAGAGCTTGGAACCGTGACAGAAGTCCAAGACTGCAGCTCTGGCCTCTGGTGGGACGTACAGACGGTTCTTCGGACCGGTTCCGGGGTCTGGGCTCCGTGCCAGGGCCTCCCGGACGGTCTTCTCCACGTCCCAGGTGAGGGTGGCCACGATAGTGGACTCCAGAATGATGGGCACCGGTGGATCCGACAGCACCGTTTTGACTTCGTCTTCGTGTACCCGGGACAAGGCATCCGATCTCCCGGGGCGATAGGTGATCCGGAAGTCAAAACGTCCGAAGAACAGTGACCAGCGGGCTTGCCTGGGGTTCAGCCGCTTGGCGGTCCTGATATACTCCAGGTTCCGATGGTCAGTGAAAACCGTGAATGGCACAGACGCTCCCTCCAACAGGTGTCTCCACTCCTCAAGAGCCTCTTTCACCGCAAGGAGTTCTCGATTGCCGACGTCATAGTTCCGTTCAGCCGGGGTCAACCTGCGTGAAAAGTAGGCACACGGGTGAAGAACCTTATCGGTCTCTCCGCTCTGGGACAGCACGGCTCCTATCCCTGAGTCTGAGGCATCCACTTCAACCACGAACTGGCGGCTAGGGTCGGGCTGCACCAAAACTGGCGCAGTAGAAAACCGTCGTTTCAACTCCTTGAACGCGGCTTCGCACCGATCCGACCAGGTGAAGGGGACTTTTGGAGAGGTCAGGGCTGTCAGGGGGCTAACTACCTGACTGTAGCCCTTAATGAACCTCCCATAGAAATTAGCAAAGCCGAGGAACTGTTGCAGCTTCCTACGGCTTGTTGGTTGGGGCCAATCTCTCACCGCCGCAACCTTGGCCGGATCAGGGGCGACGGAGTTAGAGGAGATGATAAACCCCAGGAAGGACAAAGACGTGCGGTGAAACTCGCACTTCTCGCCCTTCACAAACAGTCGGTTCTCTAATAACCGCTGCAGGACCTGATGTACATGCTGGACATGGGTCTCAGGATCCGGAGAAAAGATGAGAATATCGTCCAGATATACGAAGACGAATCGGTGCAGGAAGTCCCGCAAGACGTCGTTAACCAAGGCTTGGAATGTCGCGGGGGCGTTGGTGAGGCCGAACGGCATGACCAGGTACTCAAAGTGACCTAACGGGGTGTTAAATGCCGTCTTCCATTCGTCTCCCTTCCGGATCCGAACCAGGTGATACGCATTTCTAAGATCCAGCTTAGTAAAGATTTTGGCTCCATGCAGGGGGGTGAACACGGAATCCAACAATGGCAACGGGTATCGGTTGCGAACCGTAATCTCATTCATCCCCCTGTAATCAATGCATGGACGGAGTCCGCCATCTTTCTTACCCACTAAAAAGAAACCTGCCCCCATCGGCAGCTAATGAGTCCCGGATGTAAGTCTCCATTGATTCGCGCTCAGGTCGTGAGAGGTTGTACAGCCTGCTGGATGGGAACTCAGCGCCTGGAACCAAATCAATGGCACAATCGTACGGACGGTGCGGGGGAAGGGTGAGTGCCAGATCCTTGCTGAAGACGTCAGCAAGATCGTGGTACTCAACCGGCACTGCCGTCAGATTGGGAGGGACTTTGACCTCCTCCTTAGCCTGTAAACCGGGAGGAACCGAGGATCCTAAACACACCCGATGGCAGGTCTCGCTCCACTGAACCACCACCCCAGACGGCCAATCAATCCGGGGATTGTGCTTCAACATCCATGGGAAGCCCAAAATCACGTGGGAGGTAGAAAGAGTTACAAAAAACTCAGTCTCCTCCCGATGGTTTCCAGACACCACCAGAGTTACTGGTTGTGTCTTGTGTGTGATTAAAGGGAGGAGGGTGCCATCTAGTGCCCGCACCTGCAATGGCGAAGGAAGCGCCACCAGAGGGAGCCCTACCTCCCTTGCCCATCTGCTGTCTAGCAGATTCCCTTCTGACCCCGTGTCCACCAGTGCTGGGGCTTGAAGGGTTAAATCCCCGCTCAGGATTGTAACTGGGAGTCGTGTGGCAATCTGTGTGTGTCTCACGTGAATGTTTTGACCCCCCCTTAGCCCAGTCTCTGAGGGCAGTTGTTGTTTTGGCCGTTTGGGGCAGTTCTTCTGTGTGTGCTCCTTTGAGCTGCAGAGAAAACACTCCCCGCGGATCAGCCTCCTCATTTTGGCCCTGTGCGTTTCCCTAACAACGTCAGCAGGGGGAGCTGTTGCCCCACAGAGCGCTGCGGCTGTGGAGCGTGGGGAGGGCGGCCCCTTTTCGAACACGGAAGGGAGAGGGGCGGCACGTATCCGGTCACGTCCTTCGCCTCGCTCCCGACGGCGTTCCTCCAACCGATTGTCTAACCGTATAACGAGATCGATAAGCCCATCTAAATCCCGCGGTTCCTCCTTAGCTACCAGCTGCTCCTTCAGGACCAACGACAGTCCGTTTATGAAGGCGGCGCAGAGCGCAACGTTATTCCACCCGGACCTCTCTCGCGTCCCTGTCTCATTGACAGCAGCACAGTTGAAGCGGTCTCTCCTCTGTTAGGGTGATCAAACACTGTTCTGAACTCCCCCACAAACCCAGTGTATGCTGATAACAACCGTGAGTTCTGTTCCCAGAGCGCCGTAGTCCAGGCGCGTGCCTTACCCCGAAGCAGAGCAATCACATAAGCTATTTTACTAGCATCTGACGCGTACATGACGGGACGTTGTGCGAACACGAGCGAACACTGCATGAGAAAGTCCGCGCACGTCTCCACACAACCTCCGTATGGCTCAGGAGGGCTTATGTATGCTTCAGGGGATGGTGGGAGGGATTGTTGAACCACCACTGGAATGTTCATATCCTGCACAGGGTCGGCAGGAGGAGGAGCTGCAGCAGCGCCCTGAGCGCTCGCCGCCATCTGTGTGGAGACAGCCTCCACCCTGCGGTTCAGGAGGATGTTTTGCTCGGTCATCTGATCCAACTGAGCCGTAAAGGCAGTGAGAATGTGCTGCAGCTCACCAATCACTTCTCCTGCAGACGCCTGCGCTCCCTGCTCTCCCATTGGTCGTTCAACAGCCGGGTGACGCCCCTCGGAGTCCATGACGCTGGCCGAGATATCCTGTTGTGAAAGTGTAGTGACACGGACCCACAACAGGGGGCGCAAATGAACGGCCAATAGATGAGCCAAAAGGTAACAATTTAATGTTGTGAAATGTGCACAACGAACATACAGACAATCTCAGAATATAATTACAGTCAATCCACAAAGGTGACGTGTGGGCAGGCTCGAGGATAGAAGACGTCTGTCCTGAGAAGAGCCGGAACCACACGATTTCCGCCGCCACAGAACCTGGTGAATACTGGAGCCGCCAAGTCCCGAATTCCCAGGTGATCACCGTCCCCGACTGTCGGATCTGGTACTGCTGGCGAGAACAAAGACAGTCAAGTGTGGGTGTGTGTACACCCAGTAACAACAGCGGCGGGAATGGCACCTCCACCTCTCACTCAATAACTGCAGAGTACTGTAGATTCCTCAGGGGAAAAGAGTGCCTTCAACGCTCTCTCAGCTTTCACCGACGGAGGTACCAGTACTCCTGCAAACACTCACAATATACAAATATTGCAATCACAAATGGCTGAGGATATTACCTCCAATGAAGTATGATATCTCGGCAACGAGGTGGAGATGACGTCTGGTCTTTATGGAGTGAGAGGACTGCTGTCACCCCCGGCTGTGTCCATGGCGGCAGCGCCCTCTCGTGCCTGAAGCCCGCACTTCAGGCAGGGCGCCCTCTGATGGTGGGCCAGCAGTACCTCCTCTTCTGGCGGCCCACACACAACACTTATGATCTCTTGTTTTTCAAACTTATGCAAAAACAAATCTTGAGAAAAAAAATACAGTATGCGATAGTTAATAATTATTAGGAGACTGTTCTTTCATATTTATGAATACATTTTAACACATTGCAGTATTTTTTTTTTTTATTTTTTTTTTTATGAAAACTCAACCCATCATTCTTTTTGAGTTCTACACATGTGGTGATACCTTATTTATACCAGGATGTTAATAAAATCAATGCTGGCTATTCTCAGAATAAAGTACTTGTATCCACAGTTTCAAATTGCATAAGTCAAATGGTGTCCACTTTATGGTCTTCTCAAAACATTAAAATTACTTCTGGATGCTCAGAATGCATCTGAGCTTATCTAGAAAGCACTGGCTTCTGGGGGCCTAAAGCGGCCCCCAGACTCCCAGCCTATGGGCTTTGGCCCTGTGGGCCTCACACTTTGTCCCCCCCCCCCCCAATTTCTACTTCTAAATTGCACCCTTGCCGACACTTGTATATAATCATTTACAGGACTGGAAAATTTATGTAGTGGTAAAATTTGCTTCCATTACCTGTTTTTAATATAGTTTAGATGTCAGTACTGCAGAAATGGACTGTGCCCAGCTGCTGCCATCAGCTAACATTGAGTGCAATTGTATTGATTACTCCATATTAAAACACTAACTGGCATGGCTGCTACCCAGTAATAAAGTAGCAATAATTTGAAGGGAGTGCATATGGTAGTGTGCTTGCATCCCATTATTATTTGACAACTGTCTATATAATTTTGTTTTAGCAACAGTCTAGGTATATTACGTATAACCTACAGTAGATCATGTGACAGAACTAACTTATATGATTGTTTCCATTTTAGGAATTTTTGCATTTTTGGCAGGTTGACATAAATTCCCTTAATCTGCAACACCTACACTGCAAAGACTGTCCTTCTCAAAATAAACCAAATAATCTGAAATCTAGCCAAATTTGTTGTGTGGGCCGCTGAAGAGGAGGTACTGCTGGCCCACCACCACCAGAGGGCGCCCTGCCTGGAGTGCGGGCTCCAGGCACCAGAGGGCGCTGCCGCCTCACAGGAGCAGCCAGGGTGACAGCTGTCACCCATCACCTGAGACAGCTGACAGCAATCATCAGAGGGGTATATCAGCAGGACGGCATCTCCACCTCATTGCCGAGATATCGTTTCTACCGAGGAGGTAACGTATCCAGCCGACTATATCAACCTTGAATACTTTTTGCCTTTATACAGAGAGAGAGAAGAGCAGCAGGAGACAGTGTTAGATAAGTACTCACACTCCTGCACTTCAGTGTTTACTTGACGAGAGGGGGAGGTGGTGTTACCACCGTCCGTGTTGCTGGGTGCAGCGCACCCACCTCTGACTGTTTTTGTTCCTCGCCAGCAGTACCAGATCCGACAAGCGGAGGCAGTGGTCACCTGGGAGTTCGGGACTTGGCGGCTCCAGTATTCCCGGGGTTCGGTGGCGGTGGAAATCGAGTGGTTCCGGTTCGACTTGGACAGACGTCTCCTACCTTCGAGCCTGCCCACACGACACCATTGGAATTTGGCTTGTTCCCGAAATTGCTATCTGTTGTGTTTGTTGTGCGAGTTTCACAACAGTAAAGCTTTGTTATTTGACTTACTCCATTGTCCGTTCATTTGCGCCCCCTGTTGTGGGTCCGTGTTCCTACACTTTCACAACAAAATTGTCTTGTAAAAAAAAAAAAAAAAATCTGCCAATGGGGTAAGAAAAATTTACTTGGTTAGAATCCTCAAAACTAGCAAAATGTTTAGGCACTGAATTATCAAAATGTGCCTTAAACTAGACATAATTATTATTTTAAGATTAGCCTTTGTCTTAAAATAAGGAAAACAATCTTGTTCCTTTGCTTGGATGATTTGAAATCCATTGCCTTTCCATGTTACTGGTTAAATGCAGCTTGATATTAGCTGGAAAAAATTAAGACTTTTTTTCTCATATAAAAATGCTTGACAAAATAATTTTTTCTATTTGGACAAAAATGAAGTAAAATTTTCTTTAAATAAGTCTTTTTTTTTATTTTCCTAGAGATCAGTTTTGCAGTGTATAGGAACGGAATAGAACATAGCCCTTAACCTTTTTGCCTGTGTGAGAATGAGGCCAAATTACAGAACAATTGCAGCTTTGTCTTTTTTGGTGGTGGAACAACATATATTTCCACCAGAATATCAAGTAGAGTTGCAGAATAAAGTTAGCCAATATTAATTTTTACAGTGATGGCTGAGTATGAATTGAAATATGACATAATGAGCATAATGAGCAATTATAAAAATAAAATGTCTAGCTCTGTGAAGTCTGACAATACTTCAAGGACTCTACATAAATCCAAAACACAAGCAAAGGCAGACATCCTACCAATTGACTTGTTGCTTCTTGAGTCATTAGACTGAGAATGGATGAGATTGTGTTTTGGATACAATGACTAGAAGATCACAGTATTGACTTCTTGATGAGGCTTGTTAGGATTAAGAAGAAAAAGTGGCCGTCTAATCCAGCATCAAACGACCAGTGAGAGCAATGACAAAAAAGCATTTGGAGACCACCCAATGGCTTCACCAAATCACAAATTAGAAGGGGTAATCACATATTTTCAAGGAAGTCCCAATCAAGTGCTATCTGTTCCTGTCTGGGGGAATTTTTGCCTAATGGGCATGCTTGTGTTTTACACAGTAAGTGGCTCAGCAAAGGTTTCCTAAGCAGCGTTATTCAATTAAGCTTAAAGCATTCTGGTACCAACTGACAAAGTTGCTGCATTCAATCTTAATGTTTACGAAATCTATTGCAATTAAGATGATCAAATTAGAGGATTTACTCCAGAAACAGCTGTCTCTTTAACAAATGTTCAATAGCTGTACTTATTCAAATGAAACCGGATAGCAAATTGCCTAACGGGATGAATGATGTCTTTGTAACATTAATTTGTTCACAATCAACTTTGTTTTTCCACCACAACAGCATAGCGTTTGAGACTCATCCAGTCAAACCAATGGTAATCATCCAAACTAACTTTGACTCTAAAACTGACATTGTTTCTTTGATTCTAAAATCATAATACACTTTCCCATTGTATGGGTGATATTTAATAGATGTCTTACAATCTTCATGGTGTACAGTCTACCTCTGAAATTATTAGATCATTTAATTTGTTAATCATCCAAAAAGTTATAAACATTTTGAACTACATTGCGAACATAAGGCTCCATTTGTTTCAACACAACCATAACTTTGTGCAAATGCATTTCTTTCAGTGCTCTTTGTTAGAGTTAAGATGAATTACTTTCAGTGGGAATGTATGTTTCTTCACTCAGATGCAGCACATAAGATTACAGGCTACAACTCTTTATCTTGGAAAGAAAACCAAATCCATTTAAATTAATATAACACACTTGACATGTTCCAAGTAAGAATGGTTGCATTATTATTAAATTACCTGAATAAAGTGTCTGCCTTCTCCAGATGTCTGCCACCATTATAACTTTTGGACTTCACACAGAAATCCTGCAAGAAAACTTCCGGGAGTCACGGATAAGATATAAATCATTAACCAAAACACAAACTGGAGAGGTAGTGAAAAGCAAATATGCTTGACAGAAAATGTATCTCTATATTATTATTACTGTTTTGTTTTTTTTTTTTGTTTTTTTACTTTAATTCTTAAATTTATACATATTTTAAAATTTGGGACTTGATTGATTATGTCATAATACAAATTATGTTTAAAGTAAAAAATAATGTTTTACCACATGTCCAGGACCTGTTTAAAATGAGGGACTCCAGTTATAATTTGCGAGGAACATTATTATTTCAGAAATCAAAGATGTAAACTACTGTAAAAAGTAACTGTGTTTCTGTTAAAGGTGTTAATATTTTGTATAAGTGCCATATATATATATATATATATATATATATATATATATATATATATATATATATATATATATATATATATATATATATATATATATATTATATTCTTGCCTTTAGGTTTAATTCATGGGATTTAACTAAAATTGCATAAACCATTTAAGAAATAGCGATTTGCAGTTCCTCCATTTTCAGAGCCTATAGTCAATTTGATAAATTAATTCTAGTATTTTAATACATATCGCTTTTGCAGTCAGTTTTCTAAAACCAAGTGACTGTGCAAGAAGGAAACAAGTGAGGGAAGCCACCAAGACATCCATGAAAAGCATTATAGGCTTGTGTGGCTGTGATCGCAGAGACTGTTTATAGAACAACTGTTGCCTGCTGCATCAGCTGTTATATAGCTTCAACGTGGAACAGAACAAAGTATAATTTTCACACACAAAGAGATACATTTATTTTCAATCCTGCCATCTGCCTTCTGGCACACTCTAACTGAAATTTAATTTCTTCTTTTTTGAAAGTGAATCATCTCTGTTACACTCCAACATGAAGCTGTGCAAGCGCTGAGGCATTTATAGTTATCACCATCCAAATACTTATGGTCCTCACTGTATATCATAAGAAAGAGGAAACATCTGCATATGTATTTACTGCAATGCCATTATTGTAAATGCCTTACATGGAATAGATGGTTGGTCAACCACACTACCATGACTCATGGGTGTATTACTTCGCAATAACATTTGAGATCTAATTTGGCTGTGCTTATCAAATTAAGGTTGGGCTACACTAAATGACTATCATTACATGGATATATGTGTGGGTCACGCCTTGTGACAGTTGGCTGTCCCTATAATCATCACACGTCATTACGATAACCAAATAAAAGTAAAATAAAGAGCTTTGTATTAGCCTCCCCAGTTTTGAGTGTAAAATATGACAGCCCACCCTCCTTGTAAAACTATCCAAGACACCAGAACACAACAGATGCGTCCTCATCACCAGGTTTATTATTTTTACCCCATCATTCCAATTCAATAAATTATTTCATTTTGAGACGATTATTCTAATTTATTCAAATCAAAAGCACGCTGACATGGTGCCATATGCTGGTAAACTGTCTTCATTTGGATGAGATGAAGCAAAATGCATTTATTGGCTTACATGTCTTCACATGGTGTCATAAAGGTTTTTGACCTCTGACAAAACTATCATCCGCTATCATCACAAACTTTCGTCAAACTCTGGACCTTCACGAATGCAAAATGTTTTCACATTCTAAGTATGCTAGATATTAATTTAAGAGCAAAGTCACATCGGCCTTTGTAAGCCTGATAGTACATTAACAGAAGAGGGGTACAGGTTATATGTCTGTTGTGTGATGATAATATATGCTCAAGCTTCTTTTGCACATAAACTGCACTCTTGAATCTGTCCATTACCCAGAGGAGCTATACGGGAGAACCCACATCAGAATGAGGTGGACACTACATTAAATAAACTTTAATATGCCAATTCCCTAGTACTAAGAGAGAGTAATTTTCAATTATTCCCATGTGTGTATAGCACTGTTTATTGTCTACAGGATTCAAAGAGAGCAACTGGGTGTCCCCATGACATTTCTGTCATGCAAGAATACAAATACCCAAGAGTGAAAATGTGTCAGTTAAATGGAGAGACAATGGGATTCCAGAACTTCTAAAAACTGGGAATCCAGTACAGATTAGGCAATGACAGGGACAGTGCAAACATCAGCAACAAACTCATAAGACTAAATTCAGGGAATGGAAACCGCAATTTCTGAAGTGTACTTTTTGGGACACATACTCATGAACTACCCTTGCCATACTAAACAGAAGATTTCCAATATGTGTAAATCATAGACTGTAATTCAACTCAATTTATTTCATTTATATAGCGCCAAATCAAATCAAATCAATTTCATTTATATAGCGCCAAATCACAACAAAGTTGCCTCAAGGCACTTCACATAAGTAAGGCTGAACCTTACCAACCCCTTGAGCAAGCACAAAGGTGACAGTAGTAAGGAAAAACCACCAAACTGATAATATTGAGGAAGAAATCTCAAGCAGACCAGACTCAAAAGGGTGACCCACTGCTTAGGCCATTCCAAAAGTTGCAAGGTTTTTAGAAAGTTTAACAAAGTTTTTGAAGTTTGGAAAAACAAAACATATGCTGCAACAGTTTCAGGCATGCAATCCCGCTGTCCCCAGACGCCACTTTTGCGTATTTCCCTCTGCACCTCAGACAGAGAGAAAAAGCAGAATCAGTCGGCTAGAAAAACCACACCTAAGGTATAATTCATCAACATTAAACCAACAAGAAAGCAGAGAAAATACTAAGGTGATCGCCGACTGCTAGCCCAAAGCTTCACTAACAGACCCCAAAATTAGATGAGGTTGAGGCAGAGAACTGTTTCATTACTAATAAAATGAATTTAAAAGGACAGGAAGAATACTTTTATGCTATGCCAGTATGCTATGCCATACGAAAGGGAGAATAAATGTGTCTTATGTCTAGATAACTGTATATATATACTGGACAAATCCTTGCAAGACATCACCCATAGGTTTTCTAGAGTGATCCAGAACAGCTGGTATGAAGCCCATATTGGGCATTGCCATGTCTGTCTACATCACAATGAACCCATAAATGAATAAAGAGATGGAGTGTGGGGGTGTCATTGTGTTATGGTGAAGTCTTCAAGTCCAAACCAGCTAAGCTCTCAGACTAACCTCAAATTGTGTGATTATTAAATTATGTTTTTGGGGACTGAACATTGGTTTTAATAATGGTTTGCTTTGGTATGGACACTAAAAATAATGAGCCACTTATTTTCTCAGTCATTGTGAATTACTGGGACCTAATGGATGAAGTTACCAATATCTGATAAAAGTGCTAACACTGATAGCATATAACCTTATATCAGATGAGAATTTCACTCATGCAACATCTTCGATGATCTGTTAGAATGCTTCACCAAAAAAACATATTATTCCAGGTTTTTGTAATAAAATGCTAAACATGACAGACACATCATTGTAGGTGACTGATGATATGTGCAGGCAAACAGAGTGTACATGGATCCTGAATCCCCTTACAGTATCTATGGCATGTCTGAGTGTTACTCAGACCTGGTTTTGCTGGTCAAAGACTCAAAGGATCTATGGTGAGGGACAACATCAATGTACCAGCTTAGCACCTAAGCATACATTCTTTTTAGACCAACATGATCACATGACCACAAGTGGTATTGTGATGTGGAGGGGATGTGCACTGGGTATAAAAATAAGTGTGTCAGGTGGGAAGTATCAGACTTACTCTGTTGTAAGACTGGACACTAAGAAACCTTAGCAGTGATCTATGGCACATACTGTAGTGTGCTGGGGCAGCAGGCTGAAAGCAGCTGACATGATCAAACTCAACAAGTTAATTAGGAGGGCTGGATCTGTCCTTGGGGTGGAACTGGAGTCTGTGATGAAGGTGTTGGAGAGGAGGATGTTGAGAAAACTGCTCACCATCCATGACAACACCTCCCCACCCCCTGCATGCCACATTGATGTCCTGTCAGAGCACCTTCAGCCAAACACTGAGACCACCGAGGTGCTCCACAGAATGCCACAGGAGGACCTTCCTACACATGGCAATCAGCCTGTATAACTCCTCCCTCTTCTGCAGGAAGAATATGTAACGATGAACGTTTCTCAGTTACTCAAAGCTATGTGTAATACTGTCAAACATCTTGTGCAAGTGTCTTCAGTCATTTTGCATAAACATACTCTACTCATTGTTCTCACTGTAAGAAACACACTGGCAAAACAATTTCCTTCAGGATCAATTAAATTCTTTCTTATTCTTATTATTTGATATAGTGATCAAGTCTAGTACTGCAAGACAGTGAAAAAAGCCAAAACCTATCTTGAACATTCTTTGTTCATGACATTCCAAAGGCCTTATGAAGAAAAAAAATAATTCTAACTGTCCACTTTTTCTAAAAGTGTTATGTGAATATTTGCAACAGAAATGATCATGACAAGTTTTTCAGCGTTTTTTTTTTTTTTTTAAAACGCCACCCCATATCTACCACCATCACCACCCACTTCTCACACACACCTCCAAACACGTTTTCACATCAAAGTGTTGATAACCCACCACTTATTTTCTGTGGAATGTGTGGAGTCTTGAAGTTGATAAGATAAAAATGCCTGATGTCAGTTAAAAAAAAAAAAGGTGGCGAGGGGTTGAGCGGGGGAAGAGAGCCAACATGTGTCCTTGCTGAGAAGACATACACCTGCTAAAATAATGGTCTAATTATGGAATAGGTGATGAAACAGTCATTGGGAGTCTGGAGATATCAGCAACACATGCTACAGTAACTGCAAAAGCCATCAGCTATTACAGTGTTTTAATGTGCGGCACACCACATGCTGAGGATTGTGGGATAAGATGAATGATGGCTGTGGCAGATTTCTGTGGGGGAGCAGCCGGTGTGGAATGTGTAGCATTTCAGCTGGCATTTTGAAAAGGATCATTAAAACTGTGATTTCTTTGTTCACGCTTTGTTTCATGGATACTTATGACATATCTTGCTAAAAGTCGACCCAATTGACATTTGATCGTCATATTATGTACGGAATTTCATTCACTTATATAACAATGTGATCGTGAACTGTAATCACTGGATGACAAAAGAGTCCCTGAACCAAAATTATACCTCTGTGAATGACTTTGCACCCAAATGATAAAAAAAAAAAAAAAAAAATGCAAAGGTTTTCTTTTCAAAGTAAAGGTCATTCACTGTGTTTTGTAATTTGCTGACACTAGTCTTGGGACTGAAGATGGAGATTTCTGTGTTGCCACCATGAGAGTAATAATATCCCTGTCTCAACTTGGGAAATCTACAGTGGCCCAATGTCCCCGTCACCTGTGTGAACCCATTATGGCAGTGTGTAGAAATCTGTAGGTTTCATTTCACATATGAACCCCCCCCCCCCCCCCCCCCCCCCCCCCTCTCTGAGCTGTCTGCACATAACAAAAAAAAAACAAAAAAACATCCTCCTGAATAGCTTATAATAACATGCTTTAAGAAGCCTACCCTTAGTGGCCCCATAGGATACATTTTATAATGTCCATGCTTTTTTGTAATTAAGGTCAGTTTTGCTAAAGTCTCATTGATGCCTGGACTGAAAAAGCTGCTGAAGTATGATGGCTTTGCCGGTCGTGACTTAATTTTTCCATTTGTGCCAACTGTTTTCTTGGCTAAGCACTAAACTGCAGAAGGTTAACAGAGGAACTGTTTAATGTGAGGTTTGTCACAGTTGAATGTACAAAGATATATTTGACAGGGTGATTTGTTTGATTTGTGACAAGGGTGTAGACATTACTTCTGATGGGTGAAGACCTTTAATCTTTTGTACATAGAAACATTATTAAATACATAAAACAAAAGTGCTTTTAATAATCATTTTTAACTAGTCTTTCTTATTGTTTTATGTTGTATTATTATGTCCACTGTGTGGTGAGATTTCATGCCATATTTCAGATCATGTTATGTTGTTCTATCTGCTGGCTGCACAACAAATTGCCCCATCTGGGATAATAAACACACCTTGATATCCCACTTTAATGTAACTAGTACAGTGCCCGTAGGAAGTTTGTATTCTATAAAAATTAGGAGCTTAAGTAGATTTCTCATGGATGGTAATATGAGGCTGTGTTTGAAGACGGGATCTAGAAAGAGGTGTACTTATGTTATATTATTATTTGAATATATAATTTCAAATTGTTTAAAAAAAATCACTTTTATTATCAATTATATGAAAATAAATGGATTCCTATTAAGCATGTTATTGGAACAGAGTCAGACAAAATTAAGCAGAACATTTAGAATATTTGAAACAACAAATAGCTCACCTCCTCAACACAGTTTACTTAAACTTGAACACACAGAAAATATAAGATTTTATTCAGCTTATGTACTTAATGAAACTTTATACAAATTGTGAGAAAATATATGTTATTCAGCTTATGTACTTACTGAAACGTTGCATAAATAGTGGGAAATATGTTGGAGTTAGCAAAAAAAAAAAAGGTTTGAGCTAACATCTTCTCAGTGTCGTCAAGTTAAACTTGAACACTGACAGAATGCCTTTCACAGTAAAAGTTATTGAACATTATAACATTAAACATGTTATTGTGAAACAGTGCAAGCAACATGAACAATCTGATGTTGTTTAACTTTGCTACCAATAACATCAGTAACCCATGCCATCTTGGACGTATGAATGCTACAATGTTAATCCTCTGGGTCTGAGGGCACTTCTTGGACAGTTCACTCACCTGGCATAAATGTTTTATTATTGCTGTTAACAGCTCTCCCTGCATCCCACAATCAAGTTTTATGTCTCTTTTTTTCAGGACAACCTGTGCTTTCATTATATATATATATATGCTTTTGTTGTGTTTTATAAGTGTAATAAAGGTTTACAATCAAAAATAAGAAAGGAAAAAGTAAAGCGGAAAATACTTTTCCACACACATTTATTTAAAACACACAGCAAACTATAATAAACAACTGTTTTGACACTTTATAAAGGTAATTTGAGGTCTTGTGTGAAAGACTGTACAACAAAAAGGTTCAAACGATAAACACAAATGCACATTTTGAACAATATATATAAAATGGACTATGCGTTTTGCTTGTCTCATCTCAAAGCAATTTCTGTCTGCTATTACACAAAAGTTACATCAAAAACTTCTACTTCTACTGTGTTTTGGAATGTTCTGTCCTGCTCCTAAAGCAACTTTCATTCACACTTTGGCCTACTTTGGCTCCTTACAGTCTGAGGAGCGGCCCTCCCCCTCGCTCCATTGATATGGTAAACAGTGCTTTACGCAGCAAAAGCAACAGAGTTATCCAGTAACATTCACATGCAAACTAGTGGAGCAATCTTGATAGTTACACGCTCTTTGTTTGAGCACGTGAGATTGTCATCAGAGCGTAATGGAGCAGGGCACATTGAAGACCAATATTATGTACTCATTGGAGCACCCAGGGGGCTATTCAAATGGGCCAACTAGTAACATATCACTCCTGAAAACGATCTTTGGCTTTTCACATGAGGTAAATCTGCCTTACGATTGGATTTTGGAAAACCATGTGACGGTGAACCAATTCCGATTGGACACTCACATTGCGCACGTCATCACACAGCTTCTATGAGGAGTACAAAGATGGCCGATGGCTGGCTCGAAAGTCCGCGGAGTTAACTTTTCAGCAAAAAAAAAAGTAAGTTTCTATCTCATATCATTAAAATGTTATTTATAATTTAGTAAAGCTTGGTCTTAGCCGTCGTATACAACGGCATCAGCCCCAGAGGGTTAATCAAAATAAATGTTTTGAAAATTAGTCCCCAAAATTTTCATAATAAAGGATACACATCATTCTGCCATGTGCAAGCCATATCCAAAAGCTGAGGTTGAACTAATAAACAGTCAGAGAGATATGCGAGCCACACACACACACACACACACACACACACACACACACACACACACACACACACACACACACACACACACACACACACACACACACACACACACACACACACACACACACACACACACAAATGTGTCTTGCTTTATAGATAGATGTTCTAATATCAGGGTAATATTACAATGGAACCTCACATGTGTGTTTCTGTCTGTCTTGAGCTGGTGCTCACAAGACCCTTTGTGGATTCCCTTCATATAATCAACAAAAATATAAACGCAACACTTTTGGTTTTGCTCCCATTTTGTATGAGATGAACTCAAAGATCTAAAACTTTTTCCACATACACAATATCACCATTTCCCTCAAATATTGTTCACAAACCAGTCTAAATCTGTGATAGTGAGCACTTCTCCTTTGCTGAGATAATCCATCCCACCTCTCAGGTGTGCCATATCAAGATGCTGATTAGACACCATGATTAGTGCACAGGTGTGCCTTAGACTGTCCACAATAAAAGGCCACTCTGAAAGGTGCAGTAATGTTTTATTGGGGGGGGGATACCAGTCAGTATCTGGTGTGACCACCATCTGCCTCATGCAGTGCAACACATCTCCTTCGCATAGAGTTGATCAGGTTGTCAGTTGTGGCCTGTGGAATGTTGGTCCACTCCTCTTCAATGGCTGTGCGAAGTTGCTGGATATTGGCAGGAACTGGTACACGCTGTCGTATACGCTGGTCCAGAGCATCCCAAACATGCTCAATGGGTGACATGTCCAGTGAGTATGCCGGCCATGCAAGAACTGGGACATTTTCAGCTTCTAAGAATTGTGTACAGATCCTTGCAACATGGGGCCGTGCATTATCCTGCTGCAACATGAGGTGATGTTCTTGGATGTATGGCACAACAATGGGCCTCAGGATCTCGTCACGGTATCTCTGTGCATTCAAAATGGCATCAATAAAATGCACTTGTGTTCTTCGTCCATAACAGATGCCTGCCCATACCATAACCCCACCGCCACCATGGGCCACTCGATCCACAACATTGACATCAGAAAACCGCTCACCCACACGACGCCACACACGCTGTCTGCCATCTGCCCTGAACAGTGTGAACCGGGATTCATCCGTGAAGAGACCACCTCTCCAACGTGCCAAACGCCAGCGAATGTGAGCATTTGCCCACTCAAGTCGGTTACGACGACGAACTGGAGTCAGGTCGAGACCCTGATGAGGACGACGAGCATGCAGATGAGCTTCTCTGAGACGGTTTCTGACAGTTTGTGCAGAAATTCTTTGGTTATGCAAACCGATTGTTTCAGCAGCTGTCCGAGTGGCTGGTCTCAGACGATCTTGGAGGTGAACATGCTGGATGTGGAGGTCCTGGGCTGGTGTAGTTACACGTGGTCTGTGGTTGTGAGGCTGGTTGGATGTACTGCCAAATTCTCTGAAATGCCTTTGGAGACGGCTTATGGTAGAGAAATGAACATTCAATACACGAGCAACAGCTCTGGTTGACATTCCTGCTGTCAGCATGCCAATTGCATGCTCCCTCAAATCTTGCGACATCTGTGGCATTGTGCTGTGTGATAAAACTGCACCTTTCAGAGTGGCCTTTTATTGTGGGCAGTCTAAGGCACACCTGTGCACTAATCATGGTGTCTAATCAGCATCTTGATATGGCACACCTGTGAGGTGGGATGGATTATCTCAGCAAAGGAGAAGTGCTCACTATCACAGATTTCGACTGGTTTGTGAACAATATTTGAGGGAAATGGTGATATTGTGTATGTGGAAAAAGTTTTAGATCTTTGAGTTCATCTCATACAAAATGGGAGCAAAACCAAAAGTGTTGCGTTTATATTTTTGTTGATTGTATTTCAAAAGATGTTAGCAGTTAACACAGATCTGACACCTGTTTTTATTGAGATACCTGACATTATGCCAATTTTATGAGCATGCTTTTTGGTAAATTTTATTAAAAGGTATTCAGTCACTTCCCCAGTATCAGTACATTTTGGTTTAATAGAAGGGTTTCCAAGTGACATCACACTGAACTACAGGCTGAGTTTCTTATCCACATTTTTTTGGTTCTATGTGTTAGTGAACACAATCCATGTGTCTTTTTATGATAACAAGGTGGCACACGCAGACGTACAGTTACATGTGCAGAAAACTTGCCAACAAGAAGAAGAGGGACGAGTTCTGTCAGATAGCAGAAACGTCAGGGATCAAGCATTCGCAAACTAAACAATGCATCCAGGAGGGATAAAGTTAGAGTAGAAGTTGGAGAGAAAAATGAAGACGGGCACTGAAGACTGAACTGGACTTGCCTAAACATTTGGATATTGCTGCCAAGCTATTGGAATTGTAAGTGCACGGCCGAATCTAGGCATGTAGCTGTTTGAATTATTTATTCATTAAGGTTTATAAATACAGCAAGCAGTATCATAATTTGACCTTAGTAGATTAAATATGATGGTATATAATTAATTTTACAACTCAAAAAGGACATTGCCTACGAAATGGCTACTCTTGTTTACCTACCACCACAAAGTGGTTATATTGGCATTTTAGTTAATCTAAAAACAATAAAACAATTACAAAATGCTGACCATAAACAGTACAAAGTCAGTACTGCCTCAACCTGGTGGCATGCGCCATGTTCTTGTTTTCGTTGTTGTCACTAATCGCAGCCAGTGCAACTTTTTCTGCTTGTGCACAGGAGCAAGCAGATGGCAGATATTAGATTTCTGGTAGAAAACATACATTTCATGTGTGCATAATATACTGAGAAACAGAATCAGTACCTTTAATATTTGGTATGACATTACTGCCAGTCATCGTTATAGTATTGATCATAATGTAGCCATTTTAAAAATGGATATACTCCCAACTTATCACAGAAAAAAATAAAATAAAATAAAAAATATTTTAAATTTAAATGGAAAATTTTAATGTTGACATACATACATCGCCTCCTGCTGGCCGTGTGAAAACCATGACAGGTGCCCTTACTGGTTGTTTGATTTGCAAGACTTATTACTGACTATTTGTCTTAAATGTACACGGTTGTCCCCATAAATATTGGACAGTGAAAACTTTTTTTATATAATTTTACCTCTGTAGACCACAATAATGGAGTTAAAATTGAACAATCAACATGTTTGGGCTTTCAGTTTTAATTCAAGGGGTTTAACAAATATATCACATTTATCATTTACAAATTATAGCTATCTGGATAGACTGTACCTCCACTGTCAGACCCCACAAGTGATCACATTCAAGTTTTTCAATGAGCAGTGCCTACCTGATCATTATTTTGCTCAGGTAATCTGCATGAGTCACTCAAACAATAACAAAGAGGCTTTTCGAGAAATACACTCAAGCTGAAGCTGACTGCAGAAAGTGTAGGGATGACAGCATTTCAAACTGAACTTTGAAGCCAAGTATACATTATCAGCACTTGATTGTTTAATGGTGTAACATTGGCTGATTTGGAGGATGGAGCTGCTGAGAAAAGCATCAGTAACGCCTGGCTGCATCCCTACTGTGTAATGTAAAACTTGAACTTTAGTGTTTTTTTTTTTTCATCATTGTCAAACCAGAAAATGTCTGTACTTGATTGTAGCTCTTGTGATGAAATTTTAACAGATTTTCTTTTGGTTGGTGCAAAATAAATGGCTTGTTTATCATATGTTCAAGAGTAATAAGCATTTGCCTTTGAGTGTGGCATTTACAACAATGTTGCTGAAAAAATAGACATGGGTCATAAGAGGTTAACATTCCCTTGAAGTCAAACTAAAGGGCCTTATCACACTCAGATTAAGACCACAAAGACTGCGCTACAACCCGAAAAGGTTGGTGAATGCAGCAGGGATGTGGTCAAATGGGAAAATGTGACATTTTCAATTTCAGGACACTTTGTCCTGATTTCATCCTTGCCATATTCTCACAGCATCTAATATGTCCTCACTAATTTCTTACTATATGCCCAATGATGCAGGTACCATGTCCAATTTGTTCTTAGAACATTTTTATGATAATCAATGACATTGCCGTATGCACGTACCACATTGTCACTCTGTCCATCCTGTCCTTATCAATACTGCAACACGCTCTGAGCTTTGTCATTCTTTCTGCAGGTTTTCTTGTGTCCACATGTAGGTTCAACAATAAATTCCAGTTAGGAAAAACAACTTTCTTGCCAAACATGTACATTATTATTTAAACACACAGTGACATATGCTATTATATGTAGTAAATCGGTGCATGCTTTGACGCAAACCTCAATTTGTATGAGGAGAAGCTGGAGAATGTTTTTTTGTTTTTTTTTTTGGCTGTGTTGCGGCACTATGGACAATGGCCAGCACATTCCACAATGCAGTCCACATACTCTCGTTCCACCCAGTGGAGCAGATCCCAGAAATACTTTTAAAAAATAGATTATAAGAACTGTAGCAGGCCACCTAGGGGGCTCTAAATAGAAAATCTGTGCAAAAAGGCAGAGACCACCAAATTATTAATAATTACCACTCAGCACCTGTATGACAGTTGAGGAAGCAACTTGACTAACCTCCCCTCCAGTAGAGCTCCTTCTTATTGCATCCTGATTCCACCACATCCCCAGTAGGTATTTTTTGAGGATGGCCAAAATTCAACCATGTCCCCTACATTCATGGAGACCACACTATGTCCTTATCTGTTTCTACTGTGTTCCAGCTATGTTGTACAAGTTATTACTGCATCCACCCACTATTTTGTGGACATAGTGGAAATGTGGCTGAGTTTGACAGGGCTTTAACTGACATTTGACATCCTGCTTGTAAACAGACTAATATAAATAAATGAATTGCACTCAGTCTGAAAACCTTGGTGAATGTACAGACCACAGGTGGCTGCATATTTAAATCAAGAGAGCAATTATAAGCTGTGTGACCAGGCAAGAATTCATTCCTATTCTTGGAGTCATTCACACTTGATGGTGGGAGAAAAGACCCTGTTGTCACAGAAAGCGCTACATTATATAAAGTTATTGATAGTTTAATATTTTTTTCCCCTCAATGATCCATCATTGTCACCGTACATGTATACACAGAAAAATAATTGGGGAAAGAAAAACAAACTGTATGATCTTAGAATTAAGAAAATGCACCCACCCTATAGACACCTCTGCTGGAACACAGGCCTACCTGGGTAGCCACCAGTCAGAACCGAAAGTAATTCTGTGAGGTAGTAGATACAGCAACATACAGCCACAACTATGCTCCTAAACCTGGACATCATGACCAATGAAAAACACAACTGGGGCTGCTTTTCAATTGTCTGAGTTGGAAAAAAGAATACCAGACAAAGCCTTAATGTTTTAGTGAAGTTAGGGCCCTTGTCTTCTTTTGTCAACTTGAGCAGTAGAGGTGGGCGATACTGGGAATTTTGGTATTGATCCGATACCAAGTAAATACAGGCCCAGTATCGCCGATATCGATACCGATACTTTTTCATATTTAAGCTTCAAAGATCCAAAGGATCCAAAAGACCTAGGATAGAATTTCACCACACATTGTACGTGACAACAAAATACTTTATTATCACAATCAACATTTTTGTTTAAAAAAATATCACTCAACACAACTTAAAACAAAATCTCCTGAGGTGGAGAGCTGACAAACTACAATACAAGGGTGCGCTGCTCCGTGTTGTGTGACACAGCGCAACGCTGCTCTTACAGACAGACAGTAGACTTTGAGGAATCTGCGTGCACAGCAGTCAGTGCGTGTGGGAGAGAAAAAAAGCTTGAGTATCGATCTTTTTACACGAGGAACGTTCAATATCAATACCAGCGTTGGTATCAATATTATCCATATTAGGATCGATCTGCCCACCTCTCTTGAGCAGTTTGTTCTATCAACTACTTAGGCAGCAGGCTAGGGCAAGACAGCTTACAAACAAACGGGCAGATTATTAAAAACATTGCTATTATTATTATTTTTAGTAGTAATAACAATAATGATAATAATAATCTGGGGAGAAGATCCTTTAGTCAGGTAAGGATTGTATAAAATTTGATAATGATCCAGATCTGTCATCTAGTCATTCCTGTCAATATGATAGAGCTAATGCTTTATGATGTCATAAAGACCTACAGTCAAAGCAATAACATGAAGATACTTTGTGAGGTTTCCAAAGGTGCCCTTCAACACTGATGTCACATATGGGGAATGAACTTTTGATGGAAAGTCTGAAGTTGCAAAATGTGCTCTTTCTAATGTGAGGGTGAAATTTGCAGCTGGATTCAGTGTCAAACAAAAAAGTTGGACAAACATTTCCGCTGACTTCAAAAGCCCATTTCCCCATGTGTCACTGTTCCTTTGCTAAAGAAAACCTTTCTTGCCACTATTTGATGCCTTGGGGATGCGACCTGGCTACGTTTCCTACCTCAAGCATTGGCAGCATTTTAATATACTCATCTCATGCGGGCTTACACTGTATCACTCAACAACAAGCACACAATTATGCAGTCACATTGCTGCACACACACATACACACATATACTTTCCTCCGTCTGGTGGGGAGTCTGGACTGCTCCGACTGACTGCGCCTCACTGCCCTTGTGCAGTGGTGTGCCAGTTGTGCCTTTCCCCATCGCTGTGAATGCCACCATCTGGTGTGCCACGTGGACATCATAATCTCCCCTTAATTACATTAGCAGTGCAATCAGTTACTGCATTACAAGGCCGGGCGAAGAGCTTTTAAATCTTGGAGGAAATCATAAATAATTGCACTAAGTACCCAGCGCCAGATGTGCGTGCCAACATGGCTGGCATGAGATAAATAGTAACCTCAACAACAGCGTTCACTACTGACTCTGCAAACATTTTGGGGCATTATGAGCCCCTTGTCCTTTGCTCCTGTCCCTGTCCTTGCACTTTCTCTTTGTCTTTCTCTCCCGTTGCAGGTTAAAGTATAGCAAAAGTTTGGGGCGCATTGGCTCGACGGTCGGCAACCTGTTGCTACCTCAGCAGAGTGACAAATGGCATCCAGAAAACAGTTTGTAACAAGGTGTCTCACAGCATCACCGCACAGTCCATTACTACATCCAACATCATCCCTCATTTGTGTTGTTTTACGTTTTCAGGTGGTTTGTGTTAGAGACTGAGGTCCTTTCAGGATTTTGAACAGGTGGAGTGGAATATACTGTAAGTGGGAGAAGACACTTGCCTTGGAAGGAAGAACCATTATTTTACATGATGGTTTTCACTCAATCTTCTGTCACATTCACACTTCTCCACATCACTCCGATTGACAGTGTGTAGTTCACTGTCAGAATTTTTTTGTCAGTGAAATACAATTCTGTCAGAATCAGAATCAGGATCGAATTTATTGCCAAGTAAGTTCTCACATAGAAGGAATTTGATCTTGTGTCATTGGTGCATAAACAACAACAGAAAGAAAAGGAAAAAAATACTGTAAGTATTAATTCATGCATAAACAACAATAAAAAGAAGTGGAAAAATACTTCTGTTCATCTGCTCCTTCCCAAGTGCAGGACCAACAGACCGAAAAACTCCTTTGTCCCTCAGGAAATCAGACTGTACAACTCCTCACTCAGGGGGAGGCAGACTAACAGGAAGACAGAGGACGGGAAGGAGAGGAACAGTAGTAGACAGTAAACCAGTATTGATCAGTATGTTGTATTTGTGTATTTATATTTACAATTGGGTAGCATTTTACATTACAGCACGGGAATAATATGGTAATAATATGGTAATATTAGCGTAATAACAGGGTAATTAAATGAATAATATGGAAATTGTATGGTAATATAGATATTATTTGCATGAAACTACCCTAGCTTTATTTAATAACATTATAAAGTAGTAAAATACTATTTGTGTATAATTTATTTCTTATTTCTACGAAATTACATCATAATTACAGTTTTGATACTCTGTGTGCTTCTTACCTTGTGTGCTGCTATACAATGCTGCTGGAACCTCATTTTCCCTGAGGGAGTCTTCCCAAGGGATCATTAAACTTCTATCCAATCTAATCTAATCTAGTTGTGGTCACCAAAAGCGTTCACACAGCAACTTTTATTATAAACTTTGGATAAATGTTCATATCCAGATGGTCAAACCAGATTTTTATTTATTTATTCTCAGCTGGTTCATTCTGAGTAGAATGTATATTTTAAAATTTCCAGTTTTGGGTTTCACCTTAAAATGATCTTCTCTGAACCGGTCAGAATCGAATGAAATTCCATTCAATAATGTTTCATATAAGGATGTGTGGCATACCAATTTGTATTTTTCTGATGTTTTAAATAGTGTCACTTTACATTGACTCTATTTTACTCTACAGTCTATTGCTAATGCAGCAGTTAATGAGCTTGGTGGGCACTTGTTTTGTTTTAGCTGAACTGGAGCTAATTTACCATTTCCAGCATTTTTTTTTTCTCTTCACGTTAGTCTGTCCATTAAACTTTGCAAAAAGTTAATGTGTACGAACAACATTTATAGGGTACACAGCACAATGTAGACCTCCTGTGATTGGAAAGAGGGCTACTGATTACACCACATTTGACTTTAATCGCATGATGCTGGTAGATTTCCAACATCTACATGAAGTTCAGAGAAAGACGTGAAGTGACCTCAGCACCAACTTACTACAAGCAGAATAATTTTTAGATTGCATTAAACAAATTAACACTTCCTCCAGGGAATTTGTGCAAATTTGCAATTACAACCCCAATTCCAATGAAGTTGGGACGTTATGTAAAATGTAAATAAAAACAGAATACAATGATCTGCAAATCCTCTTCAAGCAATATTAAATTGAATACACCACAAAGACAAGATATTTAATGTTCAAACTGATAAACTTTATTGTTTTTGTGCAAATATTTGCTCATTTTGAAATGGATGCCTACAACAAGTTTCAAATAAACTGGGACAGTGGTATGTTTATCACTGTATTACATCACCTTTCCTTCTAACAACACTCAATAAGCGTTTGGTAACTGAGGACACTAAATGTTGAAGCTTTGTAGGTGGAATTCTTTACCATTCTTGCTTGATGTACGACTTCAGTTGTTCAACAGTCCAGGGTCTCTGTTGTCGTATTTTGTGTTTCATAATGCGCCACACATTTTTAATGGGCAACAGGTCTGGACTGTAGGCAGGTCAGTCTAGTACCTGCACTCTTTTACTATGAAGCCACGCTGTTGTAACACGTACAGAATGTGGCTTGGCATTGTCTTGCTGAAATAAGCAGGGACGTCCCTGAAAAAGACATTGCTTGGATGGCAGCACATGTTGCTCCAAAACCTGGATGTACCTTTCAGCATTGATGGTGCCATCACAGATGTGTAAGTTGCCCATGCCATGGGCACTAACACACCCCCATACCATCACAGATGCTCGCTTTTGAACTTTGTGCTGGTAACAATCTGGATGGTCTTTTTTTCTCTTTTGTCCGGAGGACACAACGTCCATGATTTCCAAAACAATTTGAAATGTGGACTCACCAGACCACAGCAGAATTTTCCACTTTTCGTCTGTCCATTTCAAATGAGCTTGGGCCCAAAGAAGGCAGCGGTGTTTCTGGATGTTGTTGATGTATGGCTTTCGCTTTGCATGGTAGAGTTTTAACTTGCACTTGTAGATGTAGCGACGAACTGTGTTAACTGGCAATGGTTATCTGAAGTGTTCCTGAATCCACGCAGTAAAATCGTTCACACAATGATGTCGGTTTTTAATGCAGTGCCACCTGAGGGATCAAAGGTCACGGGCATTCAATGTTGGTTTTCGGCCTTGCCGCTTACATGTAGAAAGTTCTCCAGATGCTCTGAATCTTCTGATTATATTATGGACTGTAGATGATGGAATCCCTAAATTCCTTGCAATTGAACTTTGAGAAACATTGTTCCTAAACTGTTCGACTATTTTTTTCACGCAGTTGTTCACAAAGTGGTGATCCTCGCCCCATCTTTGCTTGTGAATGGCTGAGCCTTTTGCGGATGCTCCTTTTATACCCAATCATGACACTGACCTGTTTCCAATTAGGTGTTCTTTGAGCATTCATCAACTTTCCCAGTCTTTTGTTGCCCCAGCCCAACTTTTTTGAAATGTGTGCTGCAGGCATCCATTGCAAAATGAGCAAATATTTGCACAAAAACAAAAATGTCTATCAGTTTGAACATTAAATATCTTGTCTTCGTGGTGTATTCAATTGAACATTGGTTGAAGAGGATTTGCAAATCATTGTATTCTGTTTTTATTTACATTTTTTACAACGTCCCAACTTCACTGGAATCATATACATTAATCATATACATTTATTTGCATATTTAAATTATTTATGAATTTGTGTTGAACATATACAATGGTATTTAATACTATGAATTGTGCAAATTTTGGAGGGGCATAAAAACATATTTGGATGGGCAATGACCCCCTTTGCTGCTGGGCCAGGCTCCAGCTGCCCCATGACCCTTAACTAGATCAAGCAGGCTTAGAAAATGAATGAACCAATGTATTCTTCATTATTTATATCCTAAAAGCACAGCTTTCATGCACAAATTTCAATAGTCTGCTTACATATTTGATTTTTGGTTCAGGGGAAGATGGTATCCCGGCTAACTGAAAATAAATGATCAACTATGTATCAATGTGACACACTACTGTTATATGGCTGGGGGGGCCTGGCTGCCTTTTTGTTTCCATCCTTTGTTTCTCCTTCCAGGTGGTTTGCATTTGGGACTGAGTGGCTGTGTTGCTGAGGTTATCAGGACCTCACCCTGATCACCTGCGGCTCGTCAGGACTCACAGCTGAGGTGCATCTATATGGATTGGAACATGGTGGCATTTAAGACTGGAGTATACAGTGTGTATTTGCCAGAGACTCGACCTTGTGACCAGACGGGTGAGATCGTCGTCTCTGGAGCCATCTCATCATCAGTGGATGCAGAGAACGTCCAGGTTTGATGCACGGTCTGTGAAACAGGAGGGGGTGAGGTCTCACGCTTGTCAGCACACTTCCTGAGGTACGTTAGATTTTGTGACTAACATTTATACAGTCAGTAAATGTGGTGTCCCTCACACCTTTTTATATTGAGCTGTATGTTAGTCATGTATCGACTTCCCCTGCAGTGGAGTTTTGTGAACTGGATGTTCCATGCCTGCAGGTTGGGAAGTTGATTAGTAATCAAGCCAGGAAGTGTTTGCTGTTTGTACACCTTTAAGTGTTCTCTCTGTGTGTAGAGTGTGGACTCACATAATGGTTCCTTCTTTCACAGACTCGGTTTGTTGCGGCCACCTGGGGGGTGTCGGCGGGGTCCTTGGGTCCGAACAGCTTCTGGCTCCGGACCGTTAGCGCTGCTGGGAGCGCACCACGCCAGACCGCACTTTGTTCTTTATGTATCACTGTTATGTATTAAATTCAGTTAGCCTTTGTACCGTGCTCTGCTTATTTCATACTGGGTCCTTCAAACGCTGGTCGGTTCTCCGAGCTGCGTCCGACACATAACACACTACCTTAACTTGCTAAACTTACCCATCCAGAGTAGGCATCACTTACTCCAGGATGCCTGCGTTTCAGATCATACATCACTGTGGTGCTGCCATGAAATGACAACTCCACTTTGCAGTCTGAATTCAAATTGTGTCAATGGTTTACTTTCAATGAAATGCTCATACTTTTAAAAGTTTAGTTTTTACTTTTTTTACATCTTCTACACTTCGATTCCTGTTCCATTTCACCATCATTCAAATGTTCACCTTCATTAACGCAGAATGCAGTCATGGTAAGGCACACACCAGCAGATGTGGACATGAATGAGACGAGTGAACTGCTTCTCATTCATGTTATTTCATGACTGTATGTCTGTGACCATGGGTCATTTACAGAGGAATAGAATGGATCATATTTGTATTGCTCGCTTGATAAATGTGTTTTTATATGGTGTGTGATTTTTTTTTAATATCATCAATCTTTATTCCAGACACAAAAGGTCCATAAAAACATATACAATCATACAAAAAAGTATAAATAAATAAGTTAAGATCTAAAAAAAAGAACAGCGCCGTAGCTCAATGGTAACGTCACTGACTGGTAATCAGAGCTTTTGAAAGGTGCGGGATTGCATCCAGTGGGGAGTGTGTTTTTCTCTTTTTTTATTATTCCACATAAGCGGCGTGATGTAGTTCCACAGGTACCGGCTGAATTTAATTTTTTTTTTTTTTTTTTATACCACATAAGCAGTACGATGTGGTTCCACAGATACTGGCTGTTTTTTACTACTTTATTTCTTCCACATAAGTGGCGCCATGTGCTGCACCTGGCAGTGTTCCTGCTCGAAAGACACCAGCACTAACTTCACCATGCACCGGGTTTGTGCATGGCTGCCCGTGCGCTAATTTCGAACTGTATTGCGCTGTTTCGCCGTTTTCATCAAAGCGCCGTCCAAACTTCGCACTATGTGTGAAGGGGCCATTATGCATGTGTAAAAATAGAAGCACCTGTACCAGAAGGGAAAGAGCAGGTTGTACTTTCTCAGGAGGTTGTGGTTCATTAACATCTGCATGAATCTCCTGTGGATGTTCTACCAGTCCGTAGTAGCCAGCATTCTCTTTTACACCATGGTGTGCTGGGGGGCAGCATATCCAAGAAGGACACATCAAGGCTGGACAACCTTATTAGGTGGGCTGGCTCCGTGGTTGGCATGAAGCTGGACTTCTGGTGACAGTGGCAGAGAAGAGAACACTGGACAAACTGCTGGAAATTATGGATAATGCCAGTCATCCTCTGCACATCATCATCAGCAACCAGACGAGCCTCTTCAGCCACAGAGTGCTCCTTCCCAAGTGCAGGACCAACAGCCTGAAAAACTCCTTTGTCCCTCAGGCCATCAGACTGTGCAACTCCTCACTCAGGGGGAGGAGGAGTAACAGAAAGACAGAGGACAGGAATGAGAGGAGCAGTAGTAGCCAGTAAACCAGTATTGATCAGTAGGTCTGATATTTGTATTTATGTATTTATATTTGCAAACTGCTTATTTATTTATTTATTTTTTACTTTCACTTTTGATACTCTGTGTGCTTCTTACCCTGTGTGCTGCTGTACAATGCTGCTGGAACCTCAATTTCCCTGATGGAGTCTTCCCAAATGATCAGTAAAGTTCCATCTAATATAATCTAATCTAATGTGCTTATGTCAGAATGCAGAAAACACCACAAGCCCTCCACGTGTGTGTGTGCATATGTGTCTATAACCTCAATTACACACAGACTGAGAGCTCACATTTGCTGTTTGGTATGCTTATGTATTTTGGGTCAAGGGTGAATGCTGTGAAAATGGAATATTGATATGACTAATATTTTTGAAGAAACTACAGATATTAACTCACACACTCATCACTCACTGGGGGAGGTGATGGTCTAGTGGTTAAGGTTGGGCTTGAATCCAGAAGATCATGGGTTCAAACCCCCGCCGGACTGGAAAATAACTAAGGGCCTTTGGGCAAGGCCTTTAATCCCCTATTGCTCCCATTGTGTAGTGAGCGCCTTGTATGGCAGCACCCTGACATCGGGGTGAATGTGAGGCATAATTGTAAAGCGCTTTGAGCGTCTGATGATGGAAAAGCGCTATATAAATGCAGTCCATTTATCTTCAACTGCTTTTCCGGGTTCGGGTCGCGGGGGCAACAGCTCCAGCAGGGGATCCCAGACTTCCCTTTCCAGTGCCACATTGACCACCTCTGACTGGGGGATCCTGAGTCATTCCCAGGACTAGGTGGAGAGATATAATCTCTTCACCTAGTCTTCCCCGGGGTCTCCTCCTAGATGGATGTGCCCAGAACACGCCCCTACGGAGGGGCCCAGGAGAAAGAAAGTACATTTGAGATGAAAGCCTAGATTTGATGTTTTGATGAAAGAAAATTTTGCATTTCTTCATAATTGATGTAAATAAAGTCCAAGACATATTCTGTAACTTAGAAATGTTCATGTTTCCATCCCCTGACTTGGGTAAAGAAAACTGGCAATAAAACTGATTATTATTTACAGGTTTTCTCAAGTTTTAGAGATTTGCTTTCAGTTTGAGTTTAAGGAGGATACTTTTAGAAATTTACTTTTTTTTTATTTTTTTTATTTTTTGTATTTAAAATGGCATAAAGAAATTGAAATGTGTGAAATTCCAAGTGTTCCAATACTTTTGGAGGCCACAGTATCCAAACCTTTTGATGAGTGCAAAATGAGTGTGATATTATTACTGTTTTGTTTAAGAATGTTTAATTTTCACTGTTGCAGCACTTTGTGTCAAATCATAATCATATTGATATGAAAATTCAGTAAGGTATATCTTCTATTATACATTCCAAATCTAAGGTCGAACTCTACAAGTGTTTACTAAGGTACACATAAATATCTTAAAAAAGAGAGAGACAGAGAGAGAGAGAGAGAGAGAGAGAGAGTAAAGCCACTTAGGTGCCTAGTCTTGAGAACCAGAGATTGGAGGTTGAAAAGCTTTTTATCCCATGGGAACTCTCCCTACCCACCTAAGCGGCTCAAGAATATGGACAGCATGTATATAACTGACATTTACATGACAATTTATATGACAATATTGAAATATGAAAATCTGGCCATATTGTACAGCCCTACTGTCAACTAGCTGAAAACTTTGAATATTAATTTACATCTACATTTAAAAAAAATGATTAAGGTGGCAGGGGGTTAATAGGGTTGTAAATGGGGGGGTCAGCTGAAAAGCAAAATAAGAAAAATCCTTATAAAGGTGGGGATTATGGGGGTGGAGCCCCCCCCCCAGAAGCTGAAAGGTTTTAGTCATGCTCCCAAGATCCATTCTACTGAAAAATGTCTGAAGGACCTAAAGGACATGATTAGATGGTAAGGAGCTTTTCCATGCACGTGAGAGGCAAATAATGAAAAATGCTTAAAAAGGCGGGGGGTTGGGGGGGGTCGGAGCCCCCCAGAAGCTGAAAGTTTTTTGCCATGCTAATGCTTCCCTGAAGCATTTACTCAAAATAAAGTCTATAGGACCTAAATGACATGGTGAGATGCTGACGAGCTTCGCTCATTCATGTCCGCGGCATATGCATATTAGTGTGTATATGATAACAAGAACCTAAACATCCCCACGGGCAACGCACTAGTACTACCCTAATATTATTCAGGAGAAATGCTGCTTTTTCTCTCATATTCACTTTCAGTTTCTTTGATTTGTTTAATCCTCATGTGTATACCAACTGCCACTGACATACTTCTTTATTTTGTTTTATAACAGACTGCATGAATATGCTGGTTAAATCCTGCAATGATTTTGGAAAAACATTACCAATTGATACGTTTATGAATTTGTATTGGTTGTTGTGATAAAGAATGCATGCCATGAACATTAGCAACGCAGATTTAATTTATTGATTTTATTTTCAGTGTGACAATAATTAAATAAAGAAATGCAAACCACAGATAAAATGCTTTAATGATGGACTCTGCAACAAAAGAAGTGTTTCCCACATTTCTATTCTGGTTTATGCCATCATTTCCAGGGCTTTTTAGTGTTGTTGTCTGCTTGCTTCTTAAACACCACGTTAATGCGAGCTTCTTGTCTGAGCAGCAATGGACTTTATGATGATGTAAACAACATACCTTGTCTTATGAGCTGTGTTACAAAATCTGCATATATATATATATATATATATATATATATATATATATATATATATATATATATATATATTTTTTTTTTTTTTTTTTTCCCACAAAAAAAACAAAAACTACCCAGGTCAAACTTATTAGCCCCCATAAGAACTGACTTTTTTGTTTAACCATAGCACAAACCACTGTTGTGCAATGATATGTTTTTACTTTGTTATGCTCAAAGTTTGTAAAAATCAAGATAAAATAGAGGGTTATATTTCAATGTACACATTGTATAAAAACTTCAGCAAATGGTTTGAGATGTCACATGAGAAAGTGTCCTGCTAAAACAAAAGAAATCACTTCAGACTTGAAAAAAAGAATTGTTGATGCTCCCAAAGCAGGAGAAGGATACACAGTGCTTCCAAGGGTCAAGACCTGGCATGAGAAGTATCATCAAGGAATTCAAAGTGCCACAAAGTACAGAACAAGTCTGGCAGAGGTAGGAAGCAAAAGATTTCAAAGGCTATGGATGGAAACTTCGTGAGAGATGTGTCTAAAGACCCTAGAACAGAGGTCTCAAACCGGTTCCAGAAAGGGCCGAGAGGGTGCAGGTTTTCTGTGCAACCACCCACTCCAGCAGGTGATTTCACTGATTAACATCACTTTGAGCAGGTGAAATCAGTTAATCAGAGAAATCGTGGCTGCACAGAAAACCTGCACCCACTCGGCCCTTTCTGGAACTGGTTTGAGACATCTGCCCTAGAACATCTGCCAAGATGCTAGTGAATGACTTCGCCAAGTCAGAAATTGTAGTTCAAAGAAGACAATCACTGGAATGGACTGTGAGGTTGCGGGCCAAGAAAACCTCTACTTCTGAAGAAGAGACACTTTCAAACCAGACTGAAGTACGCTAAGGACAATCTGGAGAAAGCTTATGTACGCTGGAATCATGCCCTTTTGTCAGATGAGATGAAACTAGAGCTCTTTAGCCATAGAGATGTTGCTTATGTTTGGAGAAAGAAGGGAGAGGTGTATATCCCAAAGAACACCCATCTACACAGTGAAACACGGCATTGGGAGTATTATGTTGTGGGGATGTTTCACTGTGTCCAGAACTGGGAATCCCCTCAAGATGGAAGGAATCATGAAGATAGAAAGATTTGTGAAGATTTTCAAAATAAACCTCAAGCAGTCAGCAGCAAAACTGGCTCCAGGTCGGCGCTTTGTCTTCCAACACAACAACGACCATAAGGTCCCCCTCATAGATAGTACAAATAAGTACAAATCAGGGCAAATCACGGCAGACCAACTCGTATGAGCGAACAACGAAAACATCAAGCCGACGGGCAGGCATGAACGATGCTGCTGCGACAGTTTCATGCACTCAGGAACACAGTGCGAGCAGCTGCACCATGTGTAACCACATTGCGCAGCTGTTGTGAAAAAAAAAAATACCTGCCACCCACAAGATTCGAACCTGCAATTTCCAAAAGCTCTGATTTCCAACCAGAAATATGGACATATTGAAGAAAAAAATAAAACCACACACCATATAAAAACACCACATTTTATTGAATTCCTCTTATCAAGGGGACAATACAAGTATTATCCCACTGTTCCTCTGTAGATGACCCATGGTCACAGACGTACAGTCATTAAATGACATGAATGAGAAGCGGGGCGCTCTTATCATGTGCACATCTGCTGGTGGAGTGTGAGTGACTTTATTTTGTGTGTTGGAGATTATGTGAGTGTCTGACAGAGTGGCATGTGTGAAGTTGGGAATTGAAGGGGTGATGATGAATGTCATCAGCGCATATGCTCCTCAAGCAGGTTGTAAGATGCAGAAAGAAGATTTCTGGAGTGAGTGAGATGAGGTGGTGGAAAGCATACCCAAGCATGAAAGAGTGGTGACTTGAGCAGAATTCAATGCACATGTTGATGGATGGAGGATGTGATGCTAGATATGGTATCAAGGAGAGGGATGTGGCAGGGCAGATGGTGGTATTATCAGGGTGTATGGTTTTTTGAAGGGTGTATAAAGTAGTAGTCAGCGTTATTTTTTACAAGTACAAGTTGGTTCAGAATGCTGCAGCTAGAGTACTGACGGGGACTAGCAGGAGAGAGCATATCTCACCCGTGTTGGCCTCCCTTCATTGGCTTCCTGTTAATGCTAGAATAGAATTTAAAATTCTTCTTCTTACTTATAAGGTTTTGAATAATCAGGTCCCATCTTATCTTAGGGACCTCGTAGTACCATATTACCCCATTAGAGCGCTTCGCTGTCAGACTGCAGGCTTACTTGTAGTTCCTAGGGTTTGTAAGAGTAGAATGGGAGGCAGAGCCTTCAGCTTTCAGGCTCCTCTCCTGTGGAACCAGCTCCCAATTCAGATCAGGGAGACAGATACCCTCTCTACTTTTAAGATTAGGCTTAAAACTTTCCTTTTCGCTAAGGCTTATAGTTAGGGCTGGATCGGGTGACCCTGGACCATCCCTTGGTTATGTTGCTTTAGACGTAGACTGTGTTTCATAATTATTGTATGGCCTTGCCTTGCAATGTGGAGCGCCTTGGGGCAACTGTTTGTTGTGATTTGGCGCTATACAAGAAAAAAGTTGATTGATTGATTGAAAAACAGCATTTTCAGTTTTAGAAGCATTTATTTTTACTCGCTTTTACATAATATATGAGAAACGTATATCAACACACAAAATGAAGCGGTTTTGGAGAGACCAGCCACTGACATTACGGTGCAGCTCTACTCTGATTGACTGTCACGCCCGCCACTCAAAAACAAATCTGAACAGACTGAAACAGAATGTGACATTTTTAACTCTTAAAATAGGTCAAAGTTTGCCATCTTTGAACATATCCAAGGTCTGTGTCCCAAGAATGTTGCCTGTCAATTTGAAGACCCTGGCTGTAATAGGACTGGACTTATGCTGAGCACAGGCGGACATATGGACGGACGGACGGATGGCCAAAAAGCCTTCGCAATACCCGATGGTTATATTTGATGGCCTCAGGTAATAATGGTTGGAGTCAAGGTGATTTAAACATAATTACCCTGTGTTTCTTTGAAACGTTTAAATGGATAAAGAAATCCAGAGATATCAATCAATCAATCAATCAATCAATCAATTTTATTTATATAGCGCCAAATCACAACAAACAGTTGCCCCAAGGCGCTTTATATTGTAAGGCAAGGCCATACAATAATTATGTAAAAACCCCAACGGTCAAAACAACCCCCTGTGAGCAAGCACTTGGCGACAGTGGGAAGGAAAACTCCCTTTTAACTGGAAGAAACCTCCAGCAGAACCAGGCTCAGCGAGGGGCAGTCTTCTGCTGGGACTGGTTGGGGCTGAGGGAGAGAACCAGGAAAAAGACATGCTGTGGAGGGGAGCAGAGATCAATCACTAATGATTAAATGCAGAGTGGTGCATACAGAGCAAAAAGAGAAAGAAACACTCAGTGCATCATGGGAACCCCCCCAGCAGTCTAAGTCTATAGCAGCATAACTAAGGGATGGTTCAGGGTCACCTGATCCAGCCCTAACTATAAGCTTTAGCAAAAAGGAAAGTTTTAAGCCTAATCTTAAAAGTAGAGAGGGTGTCTGTCTCCCTGATCTGAATTGGGAGCTGGTTCCACAGGAGAGGAGCCTGAAAGCTGAAGGCTCTGTCTCCCATTCTACTCTTACAAACCCTAGAAACTACAAGTAAGCCTGCAGTCTGAGAGCGAAGCGCTCTATTGGGGTGATATGGTACTACGAGGTCCCTAAGACAAGATGGGACCTGATTATTCAAAACCTTATAAGTAAGAAGAAGAATTTTAAATTATATTCTAAAATTAACAGGAAGCCAATGAAGAGAGGCCAATATGGGTGAGATATGCTCTCTCCTTCTAGTCCCCGTTAGTACTCTAGCTGCAGCATTTTGAATTAACTGAAGGCTTTTCAGGGAAATTTTAGGACAACCTGATAATAATGAATTACAATAGTCCAGCCTAGAGGAAATAAATGCATGAATTAGTTTTTCAGCATCACTCTGAGACAAGACCTTTCTAATTTTAGAGATATTGCGTAAATGCAAAAAAGCAGTCCTACATATTTGTTTAATATGCGCTTTGAATTACATATCCTGATCAAAAATGACTCCAAGATTTCTCACAGTATTACTAGAGGTCAGGGTAATGCCATCCAGAGTAAGGATCTGGTTAGACACCATGTTTCTAAGATTTGTGGGGCCAAGTACAATAACTTCAGTTTTATCTGAGTTTAAAAGCAGGAAATTAGAGGTCATCCATGTCTTTATGTCTGTAAGACAATCCTGCAGTTTAGCTAATTGGTGTGTGTCCTCTGGCTTCATGGATAGATAAAGCTGGGTATCATCTGCGTAACAATGAAAATTTAAGCTTTGCCGTCTAATAATACTGCCTAAGGGAAGCATGTATAAAGTGAATAAAATTGGTCCTAGCACAGAACCTTGTGGAACTCCATAATTAACCTTAGTCTGTGAAGAAGATTCCCTATTTACATGAACAAATTGTAATCTATTAGATAAATATGATTCAAACCACCGCAGCGCAGTGCCTTTAATACCTATGGCATGCTCTAATCTCTGTAATAAAATTTTATGGTCAACAGTATCAAAAGCAGCACTGAGGTCTAACAGAACAAGCACAGAGATAAGTCCACTGTCTGAGGCCATAAGAAGATCATTTGTAACCTTCACTAATGCTGTTTCTGTACAATGATGAATTCTAAAACCTGACTGAAACTCTTCAAATAGACCATTCCTCTGCAGATGATTAGTTAGCTGTTTTACAACTACCCTTTCAAGAATTTTGAGAGAAAAGGAAGGTTGGAGATTGGCCTATAATTAGCTAAGATAGCTGGGTCAAGTGATGGCTTTTTAAGTAATGGTTTAATTACTGCCACCTTAAAAGCCTGTGGTACATAGCCAACTAATAAACATAGATTGATCATATTTAAGATCGAAGCATTAAATAATGGTAGGGCTTCCTTGAGCAGCCTGGTAGGAATGGGGTCTAATAGACATGTTGATGGTTTGGACGAAGTAACTAATGAAAATAACTCAGACAGAACAATCTGAGAGAAAGAGTCTAACCAAATATCAGCATCACTGAAAGCAGCCAAAGATAATGATATGTCTTTGGGATGGTTATGAGTATTTTTTCTCTAATAGTTAAAATTTTATTAGCAAAGAAAGTCATGAAGTCATTACTAGTTAAAGTTAAAGGAATACTCGGCTCAATAGAGCTCTGACTCTTTGTCAGCCTGGCTACAGTGCTGAAAAGAAACCTGGGGTTGTTCTTATTTTCTTCAATTAGTGATGAGTAGTAAGATGTCCTAGCTTTACGGAGGGCTTTTTTTATAGAGTAACAGACTCTTTTTCCAGGCTAAGTGAAGATCTTCTAAATTAGTGAGACGCCATTTCCTCTCCAACTTACGGGTTATCTGCTTTAAGCTGCGAGTTTGTGAGTTATACCACGGAGTCAGGCACTTCTGATTTAAAGCTCTCTTTTTCAGAGGAGCTACAGCATCCAAAGTTGTCTTCAATGAGGATGTAAAACTATTGACGAGATACTCTATCTCACTTACAGAGTTTAGGTAGCTACTCTGCACTGTGTTGGTATATGGCATTAGAGAACATAAAGAAGGAATCATATCCTTAAACCTAGTTACAGCGCTTTCTGAAAGACTTCTAGTGTAATGAAACTTATTCCCCACTGCTGGGTAGTCCATCAGAGTAAATGTAAATGTTATTAAGAAATGATCAGACAGAAGGGAGTTTTCAGGGAATACTGTTAAGTCTTCAATTTCCATACCATAAGTCAGAACAAGATCTAAGATATGATTAAAGTGGTGGGTGGACTCATTTACATTTTGAGCAAAGCCAATTGAGTCTAATAATAGATTAAATGCAGTGTTGAGACTGTCATTCTCAGCATCTGTGTGGATGTTAAAATCGCCCACTATAATCATCTTATCTGAGCTAAGCACTAAGTCAGACAAAAGGTCTGAAAATTCACAGAGAAACTCACAGTAACGACCAGGTGGACGATAGATAATAACAAATAAAACTGTTTTTTGGGACTTCCTATTTGGATGGACAAGACTAAGAGTCAAGCTTTCAAATGAATTAAAGCTCTGTCTGGGTTTTTGATTAATTAATAAGCTGGAATGAAAGATTGCTGCTAATTCTCCGCCTCGGCCCGTGCTACGAGCATTCTGGCAGTTAGTGTGACTCGGGGGTGTTGACTCATTTAAACTAACATATTCATCCTGCTGTAACCAGGTTTCTGTTAGGCAGAATAAATCAGTATGTTGATCAATTATTATATCATTTACTAACAGGGACTTAGAAGAGAGAGACCTAATGTTTCATAGACCACATTTAACTGTTTTAGTCTGTGGTGCAGTTGAAGGTGCTATATTATTTTTTCTTTTTGAATTTTTATGCTTAAATAGATGTTTACTGGTTATTGGTGGTCTGGGAGCAGGCACCGTCTCTACGGGGATGGGGTAATGAGGGGATGGCAGGGGGAGAGAAGCTGCAGAGAGGTGTGTAAGACTACAACTCTGCTTCCTGGTCCCAACCCTGGATAGTCACGGTTTGGAGGATTTAAGAAAATTGGCCAGATTTCTAGAAATGAGAGCTGCTCCATCCAAAGTGGGATGGATGCCGTCTCTCCTAACAAGACCAGGCAATCACAACAGAAACCCCAAAACACAAGCATCATATTTGTATGTAAATCCTGTCCAACCCCCATGTTAATTAAAAGAAGCTCACATTTTCTGTGTGCAAATGATGCCCTTCAGCAGGTCAACAGTATAGATTTTGTTGAAATGAATGAAATAAAATAAATAAGTAAAATTCAGCTTGTCAAAGTTGGATTTGCATGATGATGGTTAGGGATTGTGCCTTCTGTGAAAACATGATTAAAATTAATACCTTTGCAGTATTTAGATATGGTTCTTTTCCAGTCTAAACAATACAGAAGCCAGTGATGGAGATATTGATATTAATATATACAATACCCATTTCACTTTAATCACAATCTGGATTTCAAAGTGTTATTGAAATGAACGTGTGCCTTTTCAACTAAACAATGTGAAGATAAAAACAAAGCAGTGTGAAGAATGGGAATTGCAGGTATTGACTAAATACATCTTATCATTTATCATAATTTCTCCATCCACTTTGTCACGGCTTCAGCATTTAAGGAAGATAGATGATACAAGATGTTGTCCTCTCTTTCATACTCACTGTGCTCTGGGAAGTGTGTCCAATACGGACTTGTCCTCTTAGCAGTTGTGTTGGCATGTGTTCCTTTTTCACTATGCGGACAAGCTGTGCCATCTTTTCAAATGAGTAAATAAAGCACACACGCAGTTCTTTTTCTGATCCTTCTCTACAAATAAACAAAGCTGCTTACTTGCTGAAATAGCTGCTTCCAACCTCCATTAATCTAAGCTATGCTAAACTATATGTTGAAGGAGAAGGTTGAAGGTATATTTTTAGGTGTTTTGGGGTCATCTTTGCGGTCTGGACAAAAAAAATTATTTTAGCAATGGTCTATTAATTTAGAACTTAAATGACACCGCTAGCAAGCAGAAGCTAACTGTTAATGATATTGGAAGTGGCAACAGCAACTCAGAGTAAATAAATAAGCCACTTCTTGTCCCTAATGAACAGGCAAAAATGCCATTAATGAGCCTGTTAGCTTCTGCTTGCTAGTGGTGATGTTTGTGTTATAAATCAACAAATGGCTGAATAAATGTTTTTGTTTTTTTTCCTGAGTTTAAATATGAGTGTAAAATGTCTAAAAATAGAGCCTTGATTGAAAAGAGTCAAACTTTTCCTTTACTATAAAGTTTAGCCTGCAACAACTCGGATGAAACTGATTTTTGTTGGCATTGACCAGGCAAAAATATCAATGCAACTGGCCAGTTGCTGACCCTCCTCTGCAGTCGACTTGTATTGATCATTGAACAGCAGTGCCAGCAGTCATATACAACGCTTTTTTTCTCCCAGAAATCTCCCAGATTCTGGAGAGACATTCAAGTCCAGACTTAAGATGCATTTATTCTCCCTTATTCAGGGTCTGTTAGTGAAGCTTCGGGCTAGTGTTTGACGATCACCTTTGTATCTTCTTTGATTTCCTGCTGATTTAATGTTAATGAATTATACCTAGGTGTGTTTTTCTCTGGCCGAATGAATCTGCTTTTTTTCCTCTCTCTGTCTGAGGTGCAGAGGAAAACACGCAAGAGTGGTGTCTGTGGACAGCGGGATGCTGGACTGACGGCGGGATCCCTTGCTTGAAATTGTTGCAGCTGATGTTTTGTTTTTTTTTCCAAACTTTATAAAACTTTGTAAAAACCTTGTAACTGTTAGAATGACCTAAGCAGTGGGTCACCCCTCTTAGTCTGGTCTGCTTGAGGTTTCTTCCTCAGTATCATCAGGGGGAGTTTGTCCTTACCACTGTCTCCTGTGTGTTTGCTCTAGGGGTTGGTAAGGTTAGACTTTACTTGCGTGAAGCACCTTGAGGCAGCTTTGTTGTGATTTTGTGCTATATAAATGTAATAAATGTAATGTAATGTACTCTGAGTTGTTCTTGCTCCATCCAATAACATAAATTAGTCAGTTCGCTTCTGCTTGCTATTGGCAGTGTCTGTGTTTTAAATCAATAATACACTGATTAAATTAACTTTTGTCCCAAGTGAAAAGATGAGCCCAACACATAAAACAAAATAGTACCTAGACTGAAAAATGTCTGATTTTCCTTTAAAATACAGACATATAACATCCCAAAGTGCCTGACAGAGCTTTTTATTAATTAAAAAATAGTGCATTATAGAAGAAGTAATTTAGGCATCAGCCACCATTTGAGATGCAATTTGTACTGCATGACAACTGTGACATTATAACTAATTAGGTAGCAACCTAACACTGCAAAGTTTTGATATACTTTAAATCCATTGTTTGATTAATTTTAATTTCTGAGTCAGCTACATGATCTGCTCGTCTTTCAGTGTATTGTTAGAATTTTTATTTTTAGTGCCCCATTTACCCAAATCATCAGTTTTGTAACACTTTAAACATTAAGCCACTGCCATTTTGGATGCTGATTACTTCCACTCAATCAAATATCAGCAGTTTTAAGACTTGCAATTTAAACAGATTGAATTAAGGTTAAACAGCACCAAACTGAACATGACAAAACACTCTAAGCTAATCAATGGATTGCCACAAAAAACATGAAACTGGATGAAAATTGCTTAGAAATGTTGCTATGATCTTGCATAAGTGTATATACATAATCATTATAGGGCAATAATGGGTTTATACAATTGCCGAGAGATTGTGCACATGGTTCAGAGTGGTACTTTCAAAGCAGGACTTTTTTTTCCCGTGTGTTATGCAGAATACAGGTTATGGATGCAGGTTTTAGTTAGTAGCTTAAGGAACTCAACATCGTCATTAGACTAAATTTTGATATGAATACACATTTTCTTAAGTCTTTGCTGAGTGGATATTGATGCAGCCTACTTCTGATTTGACTGCTTAAATAGTTATTTAGACAGTATCACGCACTGATACAGACCAAGCTCATGTCACCAGAGACTATAATGTTACAATATTGCACATTTCCCTTAGTTTAGGTTTGCTTTCACATAGCAATCATTCTTATGTGATTAAAACACATACAGTCAGGTCCATAAGTCTTTGGACAGTGACATAACATTTGTAATTTTATCTCTGTACACAACCACAGAGGAGCTGAAATTAAACACTTGAGAAGTGTTAATAAGGTAAACTTTCAGCTTCAATTCAAGGTGGTCAAAAAAAAAATACTACACCCATCATTTAGGATTACAAACAGCATGGTAAACCGCACGAGAAGGAGCGTGGTGAGGGAAGCCACCAAGACAGCCACAACACCTGTGATTTAAGGAACTGTGCATGCCACTTTTGACTATAGCATCGCCAGTTCTACAGTGTCAAGGTGGTGTGGAAAAGAAAAGGACTTTTAAAGAAGCAGATATGAAAGTTTTCTCTCACAAGGATCCTGGAGAGTGCCTGGGAGTATGCTCATCCAGTCTACATGTGTTTTGTGGACTTGGAGAAGGAGTATGATTGGGATACTGTGGGAGGTGCTGGGGGAGTATGGAGTGAGGGGGTCCCTACTCAGGGCCATCCAATCTCTGTACTCACAAAGCGAGAACTGTGTTCGGGTGCTCGGCAGTCAGACTCGTTTCCGGTGGAGGTTGGCCTCCGCTAGGGCTGCGCCTTGTCACCAATCCTGTCTGTGATATTCATGGACAGGAGATCGAGGTGTAGTCGGGGGGAGGAGGGTTTCCGGTTTGGTGGGCTCAGGGTCTCATCACTGCTTTTTGCAGATGATGTGGTCCTCTTGGCTTCATCGGCCGGTGACCTCCAACACTCACTGGATCGATTCACAGCCGAGTGTGAAGCGGCTGGGATGAGGATCAGCACCTCTAAATCTGAGGCCATGGTTCTCAGCAGGAAACTGATGGATTGTCTACTCCGGGTAGGGAATACGGCCTTACCCCAAGTGAAGGAGTTCAAGTACCTCGGGGTCTTGTTCACGAGTGAGGGGACGATGGAGCATGAGATTGGCCAGAGAATTGCTGCAGCAGGAGCGGTATTGCATTCGCTCTACTGTACTGTTGTGACAAAAAGGGAGCTGACCCAAAAGGCGAAGCTCTCGATCTACTGGTCAATCTTTGTTCCTACTCTCACCTATGGTTGTGAAGGTTGGGTCATGACCGATAAAACTAGATTGCGGGTACAAGCGGCTGAAATGGGCTTCCTCAGGAGGGGGCTGGTGTCTCCCTTAGAGATAGGGTGAGAAGTTCGGTCATCCGTGGGGAGCTTGGAGTAGAGTTGCTGCTCCTTCACGTTGAAAGGAGCCAGCTGAGGCAGATCAGGCATCTGGTAATGATGCCTCCTGGGCGCCTCCCTAGGAAGGTGTTCCAGGAATGTCTATCTGGGAGGAGACTCCGGGGGAGACCCAGGACTAACTAGGTGGACAGATTATATCTCCACAATGGCCTGGGAATGCCTCGGTATCCCCCAGTCAGAGGTGGTCAGTATGGCACAGGAAAGGGAAGTCTGGGGTCACCTGCTGGAGCTGTTGCCCCCGCGACCCAAACCCGGAAAAGCGGTTGAAGATGAATGAATGAATGAAATTTCAGTTACAGTTTGAGAGAAGGCACATGAGAGGCTCAAGCCTATATTTGACCTACTGCAGTCTCTTTTTCACTCAACCATGCAACTGCCACTGGTGATGCAACAGACCAGTGTTGCACTATGCACTTTCCACAATCAATCTTCAGTACCATACTGTTTTTATTTCTTAACGATTGATATAAATGAAATCAAAGGCATCTTCAGTCATTTCGAAAAGTTCATGTACACAATCCCTGACTTGTAAATAGTAAATGGGCTGCATTTAAATAGCGCTTTTCCATCTGCATCAGACGCTCAAAGTCCTTTACACATCAATGACTCACATTCACCCCAATGTCAGGCTGCTGCCATGCAAGGTGCCCACTGCACACCGGAAGCAACTAGGGATTAAGGACCTTCCCCAAGGGCCCTTAGTGAATTCTGGTCAGGGTGGGATTTGAACCAAGGATCCTCTGGTCTCAAGCCCAAAGCTTAACCACTAAACCATCACCTCCATCTTGTCTTGAGAGACCTGCCTGTAAAAGTGATGATTTGTATAAATAATAATCCTTATATTTAATTATACAATTACTTATAGGCTCTGAATTGAGACTGTGTACAAAAATGGATGTAATTCTGAAATGGTTGGATTGATGTTTTTGTTAAACTGCTTGAATTAATCCTCACAGTCTCCACTACAAGCACAATGTGATAGTTTCATTTCAACTTCCAACTTTGGGAGTCTGTCAAGCAAATATCAGAGCTATCAAAAGATGAGACCAGATTAGCAATGAGAAGATTTGGTTGTTGTTCTGTACTTCAGACTGGTGAAAACTCATTCACTCATCTTCAACCGTTTAGTCCAATTAAGGGTCGCGGGGGGCTGGAGCCTATCCCAGCAGTCATAGAGCGCGAGGAGGGGTACACCCTGGACAGGACGCAAGTCTGTCGCAGGGCTACATATAGACAAATAAACACATTTACACCGGCAGGAACACCTATGGACAATTTAAAAGTTTCCAATCCACCTAACCTGCATGTCTTTGGATGTGGGAGGAAGCTGGAGCACCCAGAGAGAACCTACACAAACATGGGGAGAACACGCAAACTCCACACAGAAAGGCCACAAGTGAGAATCAAACCCATGACCTTCTTGCTGTGAGGCAACAGTGTTAACCACTAAGCCACCGTGCTGCCCACTGGTGAAAACTATTCTATTTTTTTTTCTGAATGATAAATCTCCATAAATTGTGGGATTTGATATGATTAAATTTAAATGAAGTGTGACACCTCAGCTGTGCTCTAATCCACAAAATACTCTGCAGACCATTTTGAACGGAAAATAAACTATGCTAAAATAAACTATGCTACTCAATGATGACATATGGGTGGACGAATGGACTGGCCCAGTGATTCAGATTGTATTCTCAACACAGCCCAAATGTAATTTAATCTTTACTTAACCAGGTTAGTCCCATTGAGATCAAGATCTCTTTTGCAAGGGAGACCTGGACAATTACAGTACAAAGATTCCACTTCACCTAACCTGCATGTCTTTAAATGTGGGAGGAAACCAGAGCACCCCATGCAAACACGGGGAGAACATGCAAACTCCACACAGAAAGGCCACAGTTGGGAATCGAACCCATGACCTTCTTGCTGTGAAACAACAGTGCTAACCACTAATCCACTGTGCTGCCTAATAAGCAGGACTGAACCTCAACTTTTTAGGGGGAACACAGTTTGATTGTCCGACCTGCACCAGCGTTTGAATACAAGTTTGTTGCTCGCAAAGCAACCCAAGCTAGCAAAACAAACACGCTGTGGTCCAAATGAAACAGATCAAACAGGGTAGATGTGAGAACGCCCAGATAATCTAGATATCACACATACGATTTAACTTGGCACAAGAAGCAAAGTGGAAACAAGGTCGAGACCATTTGCTATTTGATCTTTTTATCTTCCCAATAATAAATTGTTACAGGGCAGAAAGTCAAATTTAGTACACTGGTGTTTTAGTTAGATAAGCGGCCCATATGTTATTCAGGAAGTTTTGCAAAGGGCCACGATGTCATTAAGCAACAAGGCTTTGACTAGTGTGACATTTGCTACCCTATGTCCCAGCGGGCGTTATGCTGAGGTAGTCGCCTTTGCAAGGGCGACCATTAATATCTCCGAGGGAATATTCCCATGGTGAGGTGGCTGGTAGGAGAAAGTCCTGCTCCAGCACAGACACCTTTAACACCAAAGTTAAAAAAAGAAAACAATGCTGACTTTCTTGTCTGTTTGTCTTAATACCCACATCTGTTCCTCCGCTAACTAATGCAAAATAACCGCAGTGAAAAAAATATCTCCAGGACGGACTTGATCTACTGTCCAATCTTTCTTACAAGGAGCTTCTTCCATCTAAAAATTAATCAAATCACACACATCAGATAGATGTCAAAGAGAGAGGGAATACAAAGAGTTATTAGTTTAATAAGATGTAACACAACTGTAGCTTCTTTTTTTTTTTTGATTCGACGATCATCACATCTATTACACACTCAGGACTTTGTCACTCAACTCTCTTATGTATTTGAATGTGTTGTTTGCCCTGCTGTGGTGATTTACAGCGAACATTTTATCAGAGCTAGCCAAGCAAGCCTGGTCCACCGGGGAGCCAGGCATTTTATAAGGGTATAAATAATCAATGACACTGCATCTGTAATGGCCTGTAATGCAGTTTGTTAACTCCCGCGCTCAACCCCGCCCCACCCACACAACCACGTTTGTTGCACAAACAATAGAAACGGATTGCCACAGCTAATTGTTAAGGAAGGCAAATCTCTTTCCCTCAGTCGCCATCGCTGGCTGCCACGGAGCTCTCTTACAACAAGATTCCATTTTGGTTGATTCTCCTCAGTCACTGTGAGCTTTGACATACACATATATTGTGCACACGCCATATTCATGTTTACAGGAATGAAAGTAAAGGTGATAAAACTCATATTAAGTAATAACTTACATATGCATTACAGTCAAATTGTGCTCTCTACAGTGACTCATGTTCCTCTTGTGTCATTTACTTAATTACATCCATCAATCATAAGTGAAACTTTTATTGACTAATGTGTTGAACCCACAAAGGGGTTGACGTGTCCCCAAAACACACAAACAAACAAACAAACACCCAAACAAAACCAGACAATACTGGACACATGGACGTTATTGAAATGTGTTAAGAATAATGTGTACTATAATGAATAGAATAAAAAGATCTACAGTACATATGTCCAAAGTACTGATGGTACTAGTGTTATCCCTGAATTTTGTACCGTGAAGTAGAGGTGGGCAGATCGATCCTAATATCGATAATATTGATACCAGCGCTGGTATTGATATTGAACGATCCTCTTGTAAAAAGATCGATACTCAAGCTTTTTTTCTCTCCCGCATGCACTGACTGCTGCGCATGCAGATTCATCAAAGTCTACTCTGTCTGTAAGAGCAGTGCTGTGCTTTGTCACACAACATGGAGCAGCGCACCGTCCCCCCTCTGGTCTTTTGTTGTTGCACCGTCACATGGTTCAGCGGCGCCAGCCAACAGCCATGCAGGTAGGCTCAGAATGGCCCGCCCACTCAGCGCACTCCTCAAGTCAGTCCTCTACCTCAGGAGATTTTGTTTTAAGTTCTGTTGAGTGATTTTTTTAAACAAAAATGTTGATTGTGATAATAAAGTATTTTGTTGTCATGTACAATGTTTGGCAAAATTCTATCCTAGGTCTTTTGGATCCTTTGGATCTATGAAGCTTAAATATAAAAAAAGTATTGGTATCAGTATCGATATCGGCGATACTGGGCCTGTATTTACTTGGTATCAGATCAATACCAAAATTCCTGGAATCACCCACCTCTACCGTGAAGGGGATTAGAGTCTATAACTTCCTGTGGATGAATTCTCCCTACCACATATAGGCACTTATGTATTGCCACTTGTTTTTGCCTGAATTTTACAAGTGGTTGTGTCTCTACCGCTTTTGTAATCCACAGTATGAAAAAAAGAAAGCTAGCACAAATGCATCAAAGCACGCTGTGTTTGTTCATTTTTGTGTTTGAGACATCAGAGTGTGCTAAAAGCGAGTCAAATGTCCAGTACAAACAAATGTGAAATTAATTCATAACAGAATGAAAGTATTCAAGAAATCACCAGACTAGTTAAACCCACATTTAATTTGCTCCACTCACTTTAAAAGTCCTTTTCAATGAAATTCATACTATTATGTAATTCTAAATGAATGGTAAAATGATTTAAAACAATTTAGTATGGCTACTGGTTAAGTGATTTGAAACAATTCAACATTAAAGGGCATATCTCAGTCCAATCAACACTACGTCTGTTAGAAAAGCATCCGAACTTTTTATTTTTTTCAAAAACCTGATGGATTTGAATCACGTGTGCTTGCATGAGCCAACCTTGAACCTTTGTGCGCATGCGTGAGTTTTTTCACACCTGTCGATTGCGTCATTTGCTTGTAAGCAGCCTTTGTGTGAGGATGGGTGGAGTCTCTCATCGCTTTTTCTTTGCAAGGTAAATGGCGGAACGACTGGAGCAGCGTGACTGCATCAAATTTTGCCACAAACTGAGCGACAGCCAGGTGGAAACCATTTGGATTATTCAGACGGCTTTCAGTGACGATCCTCCACACAGATTAAGGAGTGGTACAACCGGTTTAAAGACGTCCGAACAACGGTGGAGAGCGAGCCGCGCTCCGGGCGGCCATCAACATGCTGAAATGACCGGATCATTTCCAAAGTGAACGCTGTGGTGATGCAGGACCGTCGTGTGACTATCCAAGAAATTGCGGAAGAGGTGGACATCAGCACTTTTTTGGCACATTCCACTGGGACAGAAGATTTTGCCATGAAAAGAGTTGCAGCGAAATTCATGCCGAAGGCTTTGGCACAAAGCTGATGGCGCAGCAAAAGCGCCACTGTGTTGAAGCCTCACATGACATGTTGTGACATGCCCAGCTCTTCCACCATTCGGAAGATTCAGACGGCTTTCGGTGACTTTTCAGTCATGTGACTATCCAAGCGTGTTTGGAATCATTGTCATGCTGGAAGACACGTTGCATCTTCAATGCTCTCACTGATGGAAGGAGGTTTTGGCTTAAAATCTCATGATACATGACCCCGTTCATTCTTCCCTTAACACGGATCAGTCGTCCTGTCCCCTTTGCAGAAAAACAGCCCCAAAGCATGACGTTTCCACCACCATGCTTCACAGTAGATATGGTGTTCTTGGGATGCAGCTCAGCATTCTTCTTCCTCCAAACACGATGAGTTAAGTTTTTACCAAAATGTTCTATTTTGGTTTCATCTGACCACATGATATTCTCCCAATCCTCTTGTGGATCATCCACATGCTCTCTGGCAAACTTCAGATGGGTCTGGACACGTACTGGCTTAAGCGGGGGGGCACGTCTGGCACTGCAAGATTTGAGTCCCTCTCTGCGTAGTGTGTAGCCTTTGTTACTTTCGTCCCAGCTCTCTGCAGGTCATTCATCAGGTCCCTCCGTGTTGTTCTGGGATTTTTGTTCACCATTCTCATGATCATTTTGACCCCATGGGATGACATCTTGCATGGAGCCACAGATCAAGGGAGATTATCAATGGTCTTGTATGTCTTCCATTTTCTTACAATTGCTCCCACAGTTGATTTATTCACACCAACCTGCTTGCTGATTGTAGATTCACTCTTCCCAGCCTGGTGCACATCTACAATTTTCTACCTAGTGTCCTTCGACAGCTCTTTGGTCTTGGCCATGGTTGAGTTTGGAGTCTGACTGTTTGAGGCTGTGGATACAGACTGTCTTTTATACAGATAACAAGTTCCAACAGATGCCATTAATACAGGTAACAGGTGGAGGACAGAAGAGCTTCTAAAAGACGTTACAGGTCTGTGAGAGCCAGAAATCTTGTTTGTTTGTGGGTGACCAAATACTTATTTTCCACCATAATTTACAACTAAATTCTTTAAATATTTCCTGGATTTTTTTCTTAGTTTGTCTTTCATAATTGAAGTGTACCTATGTTGAAAATTACAGACCCCTCTCATCTTTCTAAGTAGGAGAACATGCACAATCAGGAGCTGACTAAATACTTTTTTTTTACCCCACTGTAGGTGTTATTAGGTGGTAAAAGTAGCCTTGTAGGTCATTTTGAGCTATTGGAAAAGTTTTAAATATACAAAAAGGTATGATGTAGGGACACATCATGATCAAAAAGACTGAGTAGTCTGATGTAATTTGTGTCGATATGGGGAAATATTTAGCAAAAAATCAGGGCATGTGAGCAGTAAATGCTCAGATTGAGTCGATCGAGCACAGATGGAGCACGGATGTGGGGCAGAGAGGATGGAATGTGGCCGACATGTGCATGGTGTGATGTATTTAAGAAACTGGAGCATTACCTTATCTACTGCTCTGTCTCCCTCCACTATTGCAAGAAACTGGAGCATTACCTTATCTACTGCTCTGTCTCCCTCCACTATTGCATCCCAGACTGGTACCTGGACAGCACAAACCATTTGTCATACTCTAATTTTACAATTGGTCTCATTATTTCATCAGTACCTCTTCAAAAAACTCATTTCTGGATGAATGTGGTTTCAGCTGCTCAGTTATTTTTATGCCAGGTTGCAATGAAAGCTAAAATGAATGTTGTAGTACTCGAGTCTGGTTTCATTGCAATGGGATTGTGCTGACCAGACCGGGCAGCAGGGTCAGTGGTCACTGCAGAGTGTTCAAAGACTCACCATTTGCTGGCCTCTTCAACTCTGAAATATATGGAACTTTTCAACTCTTCAAATATTGAAATATAAGGACAGAGGAGGTCATCCTGCCCCAGGTGTGAACTGGGCCCGCAGCTACCCTTATCACTACCCCTATTCCTACCCTTACTCCTAACCCTAACCTCACCCTAACCTGGGCTGTGGTTTCTCCAGAGGATCTGTTTCTCTTGTTACCAGATATAATATACATGCACAATCCTGTCAACAGCAGGCCACACTCTTCAGCAGAAGACAGTTTTCACATTATAACAGATACAGCTGTCTGTGTGCAAAGGTTTTGTTCAGACATAGACTGTAACGAGTACTGCTGTGAGCATGCCCAGAAGCTCTCACGTCTAAAATGTTTGCACTAACCTGCCGGATAACACAGAAATTTAGAATTTAGACTGATTTAATTTTTCAAATTGGGTATTTCGAAAATCTGCAGTGGTAGGCCGTAGCCCCCTTTTAAGCTTCAAAAGAGATCTCATGAAGTTAAAAAATAATTTCAAGACAAAATAGAAACTAAAATGCGGTTGAAGTGAGAGTCTCACTTTTGTCTCTTGAGCTGTACAAGAGTAAAGATTGAGCAGTAAAATGTTCTCCTGTGAATAGATTAATCAGTGACTGTTTGGTGGTTCAAGTGGTTCAAGTCCTAGTTTGGATTCGAACCTGACTAAGTACCTGATTGATTTCAATGAGAAAAATACAAAGTGAGCAAGAAAGGAACTGGCCATGGCTCAGTCATCCAAACACTTAGTGTGGCTGAGTAGCGCATCCCCCAAAACATTGAAATGAGTATGGGACTGCATTACTTTTTCGTGGCGAACCAGAAAATATGATGTAAAATAGCCCAACATGAAAGGCACCAAATTAAAGTTATATAAGACACTTTAAATGTAACTTCAACCCATTTGAACAAGTTATTTTCACTTTTACAATTGAATATGAGCTATTTTCAACACCTTTTACACTGCATTAAAACAATGGTTTAGTGGTTGATGCTAGGCGGCACTGTACCTTAGTGGTTATCACTGCTACCTAACAGCAAGAAAGTCGTGGCATTGCTTCTTGCCTTTCTATGCGGAGTTTACATGTTTTTCCCGTGTCAGTGTGGGTTTCCTCCAGGCACTCTGGGTTTCTGACCACAATTAAAAAAAAAACATGTTTATTTAGGGTCTTCTTCCTTCTCTGCATGACCAAGGCTGCATCTCTTCATCTGGAGTTGGTCCCTGGGCGCCGGACTGTGGCAGCCCACTGGTCCTAGTGGTTGGGTTGTGTCTAACTGTAATTAGGATGGGTTAAATGCAAAAGGACATGTGACAATAATTCATAACAGGAGAATGTCTGAAAGTATTCAATAAATCAGTTACACTTGTTAAACCCACATTTAATTTGCTCTCCTCACTTTAAAAGTTTTTTTTTTTTTTTATATCAAATTCATGCTATTATGTAATTCTAAATTAATGGCAAAAGGATTTAAAAATATTTAGTATTCGTCCTATTGAGATATCCATTAATCCCTTGCATGTCAGAGAGGCGCTGCATTCTAAACAACATAGAGAAAACACATGATGACAATTGCAAATGAACATTGTACTCCCAAAATGTATTTTTTATGCCTTTCATAACATTTATAAGAGACTGCATGCATGAGACCCCTGAACACTTGCTAAAACAAATATTCCAAATATTCGGTGTCTGCTACCTACTTCATAAACGCAAACCAAATTTCAGAGATCTTATATATATTACTCTGAAACAAACAGAACAAACAGTGTTGTAAAGGACAATAAGCAGGGCATCAAAGAGCAAACTTCACTTTCTCCCAGCACGACATGATCAGGAAGTGATCGCAGCTCACAGCAACTCCCACAGTAAATAACAGAGAAACAAGTTGAGCTTCTAAACATCGAAAACGCTAGATAATATATTCATGAGAGTTGTCGCACAATCAACAAAGCATTTTACCTTGCAATGTTGATGCTGTTGTGCCTGTGCAGCGGTTAAATTGCAGAGTTATCTGACCGTCTCAGTGCAGTTCCCAATGCTGTTGACATCTTGCAGAGTGGCTACCTCGCTGAGATTTTGCAGAATTTTTTTTTTTTTTTATGTGCTGTTTTAAAATTTTATTCTATATGTGTTTTATTTTTGTGAATTTGTGTTCTTAATGTTAAGCACTTTGGACACCAGTTTGTGCTGTAAAGCGCTTTATAAATAAATGTTGATTGATTGATTGATTGAATTTGATACCTCAATAGAGCAAATCCAATCAACACTCTCTTTTAAAAAATATACACCAGATTATGAATCATTATTTCCAACGCTTTAACTTCTGTGAGTCCTGATGTCCACTTCATGACCTACACCGGTACACATATTCATTCTGGGTTGTTTTTTGTCTCCAAATGTAATATGGCTTTAGTACGGTTTTAATATGGCAATGAACCTCATGAGGTAGGCCCCACCCACTGACACAGAGATAATGCAAAATATGCAAAACTGACTTTTGGAGCCACAACCCAGACCATTGCTCTGATCAACACCACACCTTGCACCCAGAATTTACTGGATGTCAGATGCTTAAATTATTAAAATGAGCTTGATGGGTCTGAAGTTAACTGAGAAATAAAAGATGAACTGTTAAAAACAGGTGACACAGGAAGTTGGACTCATCTTCATAATGGTATCTCCAATCTGGATGTAATTCACCTGCTGAATAAACAAGGGTGCACAAAGGGTTTCTGACTGAAATAGTTTTGTCTGAACAAGAGGGGGCACTATCAATCTCAAAAGTTTATATCTCAAAATTGGCTAATCAGAGTTGTACAAAATTTGACATTGGTAATGGCCCCTTCACACATAACACGATTAAGGCTGAATGGGGCAAGAAGGAGGATTCAAATGCCACTGGTGAAAAATCAGAGCCATCCCAAATGCCTCATACAGCAGTCACCACATCCATTCAGGCACAGCACATGAACTCTACATTTGCGTGTCACTCGCACTGGAAACCCATTCAAATGGCGGGCAAGATGAGTTTGCACTGCCATCTGATCGTGCTCGCAACATTCACACGGCATGTCGAACGCAGGTTGGACATATCCTGCCGCGACCGAGTGGCTGCACGAAATCATTGGCCACGTTGAACCCTGGCTGAATGGTGTGATCAAGGCAGCCTTCACACCAGTGGCCGAATGACGGCAAATACCCATTTGATCCACTCTCGGCCGGAGTCCAGGTGCCACCCACAAACATCCAACACCGCTCGCGGGACATTTAGAAATTGGCCATTCATGCAGCCAGCACGAAAGTACAGAGCAGGTGACCACTTTCAAGCTGGTTATGTGAACGGCCCCACGAGTGTGTGTGGTGTCTCCCATCCATGCCGGCAACAAAAATGCCGTGCAAGTGTGTGGTGCCCCCCCTCCACACCAGCAACACAAACGGTGTGCGAGTGTGCCGTACCTCCCACAAAACAAATGGCATGCGAGTGTGCCTCCCCCCACACCATGATCCAACATTGTTGAGGTGTGGATGAGGTGGGGAAGGCTCAAGCAGAGTGCGTTCGCTGTCCAGCACAGCGTGCACATCTGGCTGTCATGTTCATGCTGGAACAGCTGACCGCGGTGTCATCGCAACTCACAGCTGGAGAGCACATATTGTGGCATGAAGAACATCACCTTTCAACACACCATGGCGATGCACATGTGTGAGCAGGCTCTCATGACATGGTGAAAATTACAAAGAAGATCACCTTTGGATTGCCCCCAGCCACGTCACAGCACACACGCCACTGACCATACAGCCAGGCTGAGCCATTTGAGATGATCTGTCTCTGGTAGACATGCCCCCTTGTCAAAAAACAAACAAACAAAAGAACATGGTGGAAGGGAAGCGGGTGGGCATGCCAGGAGGACCACTGTCTCCCCCGTCTCACCCTCTGTCCCATTTTTTTCTGTTGTTATTTATTTTACTTTATTTTATTTTTTTACCTTATTTATTAATATCATTCCCTTATATTATTTCTGTTTGTGTCATTTATGTATTTAATCATAGTTTAATTTTTTCTTATGTTTTTGCTATTAAATATGTATTCATTTATTGTATTATTTTATTTATTTTTCCTTCCTCTGTTCTCTTTGTTTTAACATGTTGTCTTCACTCTGTCACTGTCAGCTGGCAGGCAGTCAACTGACACCCCCCTTGTTCATGCCTTTCCCCTTATTGTATGTATGTATTTATTTATTTTTCCACTCTTTCTTTCTGTCATGTGGACTATAACTTAGGTGGTGGATGTGACATTAGCCTGACCAGCTGGCTGATCACACAGATAATTTCAGGTGGTCCATGGTCATCGCCATGCATGGTGAGTCACACAATACTTTACAGCATGCATTTGTGAGATAATTTACTAAAAATGCACCAACTGCAATGCAGATTTGGACATGGCACAAAAACTTCAAAAAGGAATAAAATAAACAAAAAATAAACTCCCTAAAAAAGATCTTGATCTCAGTGGGGCTCACCTGGTTAACTAAAGGTTATATATATATATATATATATATATATATATATATATATATATATATATATATATATATAAAATTCAGTTAAATTACACCCATCTTAAATGTAGCAGACATGGATTATCTGGGACTTTGTTTTGGCAGGTTTTCATGGTCTCTACTGCCATCTACTGGCCAGTAGTGTTCATGGCAGTATAAGGATCTGGACGCCAGTAGATGGAAGTGTTCTATTTATTTTGACCCCAGTTATATCAGATGGTTGTCAAAATAAAACTGGACTTTTTGGCTTTTTGCAAATGTTTTTTTTTTTTACAAATAAAAAAAGGCATATTTTACAAAAGCACATTTATATGTAAACACCAACACACACACGCACCTCACATTAACGTGTTGGTTTTTACATTGAATGAATGAATCAACCAATCAGTGTTAGCTGAGATACATTTTACCCATAATCTCTTTGGCATCTGTCTGTGTTTGTTACAAAACTTCAGAATTAGTGCATTATTTAAAATAAAATATATATGTTATATTTTAACTTTGTAAAATGACAGAATTGACATTAATGGAGTTATTCTATCAGTATTAATTTTATTTATAAATCAAAACCATAAGTCAGCACTGCTTTATTTTCCAAGACCTCCGCCTCATGGTGACACTGCTATTGAGTAGAGAGTGGAGCTTTGCCGCGCAACTGCTGCAAGTTATGTAGTAAACAGATGCTTCCAGCTGTGGGTGGGGCGGACAAAGACAGAAGTGCTGATTCATTGTTTGTCTTTGGTTGCCTTTAATGCTACCAGAAGTGATCGTGGTGTTAAAACTCAATATCAGCTTGTTAATAGTTGCAAGTGTACTGCCGGAGACAATACTGGAAGTTATTGGTTAGCTGTAGCTTCCGATAAAATTTTGGGTGGTTTATCAGTTTAGCTTTATAAAAGATAACTTTTTAGTTAGCTGATTATCTGTTATCAAAGCAAATTTTTTGGTTAGCTATGCCCACCACTGCAATTTAGTTTTTGGCTTTGCAAATGCTTTGCAAATGCTTTTTTTTTTTTTTTTTTTGTTACACAAATGAAAAAAAAAATACATATTTTACAAAAGCACATATATTTGTAAAAACCAGCAGATGTTACATTGATTCACTTGTGTTAGTTTTTACATAGAATTAGTCAACCAATCAGTTTGAGCGGAGGCTAAGTTTACCCATAATCCCTTTGGGCACCTGTGTGTTAATGTTCAAATCTTCAGAATGAGTGCATTATTTTAAAATGAA